>NC_142805.1:72420899-72457946 GCF_049724085.1 Artemia sp. Qi Xiang Cuo | reverse complement strand
TTGTGAATGAACCGGAAAATATTTGTGACCCAAATGTACTTATTTTGTTCTGTATAAATACCTTTGTTTTAATTGTAATCATTTCGTTTTTCTGCTGTTGACCATCACTTGGTTATGTTTTAGATGTTGTTTTATCGCGAGTCAAGTAATTCCATTCCTGAGAGGTGCATTTGTAAATGTCTTTGTCGTGTTTTTAGAAAGGTTTATCGGTACATACAAAACTGGTTTTTATCAGTATTAGGAAATATTAGGTGTCCGGGTGTGTTATTTGTGTGTGTGGGGGGGAGGGTATATTTTTTGGAAGAGCGGGAGTAGAATAACCCTTACATAATGGATCAAAAATTTGTTGATAAGAAGGGATTTTGTGTTTTTACTATCCCGCCAGAAAAATACAGGGGGGCTCAAACCCTGATACTCCCTTCCCTGGCATCGGTCTTGAGTCGTTGGTATTAGAACATTCAGAAATACATACAGAATTAATGCCTTTTAATGTACCAACTCGCGCTGGTGTTTATTCACCTCCTCCTTGTATTTGGTAAAAATTATAACTTATAGGAGGGGGGAAATACCCCAAAACTACCCTCTGTATCAACACCTGGGAGTAGTCTTGGCAGAAATAATTGGGGTAGTTTTTGGAGTAGAAGTGTTAGGTTTAGCTGCAGTGGCGTCAGTAGTCGCGCTAGGGTTAGTAACGGTTTGATAAGCTGCTGTAAGAGCTTTCGAGTGGTAGAACTTATACGGGTTATAAAAAGAGCAGTAGTCATTGTTGGAGAAGATATGGTTAAGATAGTTTTTTTTCAGAGGAGAAGTCATGGTATGACCAGTCGCGAAAGGAATAGTTTTGTTGGTGTAGCAGTTGAGTCAGTATTAGTTGGGTAGGTGCCTTCCGAAAAGCTAAAATTGTACTTATGCACTTGCGTATGGGTATAAGGCTTCAGCGCGATAAATGTTATTTATCATTTGAATATTTCATCATTTTAAAAATTTTATCATTATTATTTAAATATAATACCTCCCTAACGCCCCCCCTCCCCTCTGGTTCCTCAGTGGTTATGGTACAGGATTTTATTTAAAATTAAAAAAAACTATTTTTCATAACTTCGTTAAATAAAAAAAATAATGTTTTTATTATTTAAATATAATAACTACCTAAACCCACCCGATACCCCTGTGTTAGTATAAATTATAGACTTTAAATAAAAAAAAGAATTTAAGTTTTTCCATCACTTATTTCAATAAAAAAAATTCAACTTATGATATTTTAAATATTATCACTCCCAACGCCCCCTCCCTTTGTCTCCCACCGTTAGAGTATGCAGTAGCTGCTTTAAATTAAAAAAAAGATTAGATATAATAATATTGAAATATAAAAACTCCCTAACCCCCCCAACCCTCCTATTGATAACTCATTGGTGGGATTACGTATCAGAGTTACATTAAAAAAAATTTTTTACTTTAAAATTAAATATTTTAAAAAAAGCACTCGACAGAACTTTAAAAAGATTATTGTTTCTTGGAAAAAAAATATGAGAGAATGAGGAAATGTGTACAACATTACAACTCATTCTAATTTATTATAGGTTTTAGTTTTAGTCTGTTCTGTTTTGTACTTTCTGCTCGTTGGGGGTTTCAGTTATTGATAGATGGTGATGTGTGGTAATTTTATTCTTGGTAGTTTGTTTTAGTGGATTTTTGCTCATTTTTGTTTTAATGAAGTTCTTTGCTTTTCTATTAAAAGCTTATTTTGTGGAAAAAGTTTTTTTAATTAATATCAAGTAATGGTTATAGTAAATTGTAATTTCTTTTAAAATGCACATTTTCATGAGTTATGACGGTTTGTTTTGGCATTGTAAAATTCATTTTTACTAGTATAGTTTCCTAGTGCCAGAAATTACGTATCAAAGCAAAAGAGCCTTTACAGACCTGTTACCATATGCTCTGTTACCTATATTATATTTTCCTTGGTCAGTCACGTACAATGAATTTTGTGTGCGTATGTGTGAATCGTGGGTAAATGGGTAAAAACAAATTTTATTTGATGATTTAAAAAAATTAAAGGTATAGAAATTTGGGATATCGGAGGGGGAGGGTCATTGTTATCCGTCATTGTTGCTTCTTTCCCCACCTCGCAAACAGTTTTTGTGTGCTATTTATGGTCTGATACACCAAAAAAGGTTTAATAATTTATTAATTATCTGAAATAATTGAAGACTAAGCTAATTATCTCTGAATGCAGACATAGAAATTGGTTTTACTCAGTTCAAGAACTTGAGTATGCTCACTATAAGAGACAAGTACCATAAGAATTATTTTCTTGTTTTGGAATGCTTAGAATAACGATATCACTCGATATTTCATTGCGTGATTTAATTGACTAAAGCGTCTCACGTCTCCAGCATTATATATAAGGCTATGTCTGTTCTTTTTCTGTGTTTATAAGAGTTTTCTAATCCTTTTTCTTGTGTCACTCGAGTAGATGTAAATTTGTAAATGGGTATTTTTGTAATTTATTTTTCAATTACAACTTAATTGTTGAATGTGTTTGTATATAAATGGTTTTATAATTGTATGTTTAAAAATTCGATTTCAGAGCCAATTCTTTTTTATTACTCACTGTGAATCATAACCATATGTTATCCACAGTCTCATCAATACGCTCCTGAAAAAAAAATTTTTTTGACGATCATTTTAAAGAATTATCTTTATTTATATTTTATAGATAGTTAATTAATAATTTTTGTTATTAACATATTATACAAAATACATATACTTTAAGAATTTTAATTTTAATCTTTAGATTGGGACCCTAGGCTGGCCGATGATAACCATATGATGCATTATGGGTATTACGAGATATGGCAATAACGTATACTTAAGCACTATCGCATATTAAGATGAAAACTGAGCCCGAGTGAGATGGAGACATTAGCACCAGATCAGGAGAAGAAAAATGGGGAAAATAATAGTCTTCTTTCTTTTTATTTCTTGTTCACTATTATAATGAGAGAAAGCGTTATTCACGCTGCACCACGGGCACTTTGTAGCGAGCTAACTGCAACTTCTATGGTAAGCGCCATTTATCAGATAGCTAAGGAGGGTTCATTTAAAAAGGGTTGAGTTGCACGGTGGGGTTCTGAAACTTGGGATTCGTTTAAAGAATACCTCCTCGATAGATTTTTTTTTTAATGTATTTTATAGCTTTTACCAAAACTTGCGACGTCTTTCTCACACCAACTAGTAAATATTTATCAAGCTTTTAATTTTTATTTTAAAATGTTTTAGTTTTAATATAAATTAAATTTTGGTTTTTGGATGTCACCTCATAGTGTTATTTATTTAATGTATTTTATAGCTATTACCAAAAATTTGCAATTTCTTTATCACACCAACTATTAAATATATCATCCATTTAATTTTTTCTGTTCAAGTGTTTTAAGTGTAATCCAATATAATATTGGGTAGAGGGATGTCACCTCATCGAGAGTTATTATTTAATGTATTTTATACCGATTAACCAAACATTGCATTATGTTTCTCACCCCAACTAGTAAATATCTATCAGGAATTTATTTTTCTGTCGAAGACAATAGAATGAATATTTTACATTGAAAATAAAGTCATTTTTACCATTTCAAGCCTGAAAAGAAAATACGACAGAAGAAACTAAGAATAGTTTAATTAAAAACAAAGACTGACATCTGGGATACTGTACCACTAAGCATGGAGGAGGAGGTGCACCTCATAGAGCAAATTGCTACAGTTGAAAGATGTTATAGTTTCATGAAGAGCTGGGACCATCAAGCACAGTGCTATGAGATAGACCCCTATTACGCAATTTCCGTTTAGATGTTATTAAATTAAAGATCCGATTAAAACCATTCTCAATCTATCGCCGACTTTCATTCTAACATAACTAGTAGGAATAGGACAACATTCAAACAACTAAATCAGTTTTATTTTATGGCAAAAAGCAAAGCAAAAAAAAACTAAAAAATCAATGAGTCATAGGTCTGGTGACAAAACTACCAGTTTAAAATGCAACTAATAAGTCACAAAACTACTATTGTGTTTGGCAGCTAAACTTCAGTTAGCTGTTGGCTCTAACCATAATAAATTACGTTGTTTGGCAACCTTGACTTTGCAGTATTTGTGCATGAGTTGGTTACAATTAGATAAAAAAGAAACAGTTGTATTGAGATGTAGGTAGGTTGTCAATTATATCAGGATAGAGGATAAAGTTACTGTAGTTGTTTGAGAATTTTCTGTTAAGTGTTGTCTTTGAGAAACTCTCAGAATTTAACTGTCAGTTGGGCTGCCTAACTCAACCTAAACATAAGAAATTATGCTAACCTAATTTCCACTGTATCCTCAAGAACACAAGAGATACCACCAACGTCCTCCCCAGGATATATGACATGATTCTTCCTTATATTTGGAAGTTTTGGTATCAAAGATGTTTTTCATCTCTTGGACCCATGTACCTTAGGCTCAATTAAAATTTTTCTTTATATTTGGAAGTTTTGCTACCAAGGATTTGAAATTAAAATGTTAAAATTAAAAATATTACATGTATAGAACTACTTTCAGCATCCTTGCTCCCCCCCCCCCCGCACTCCAGGAAGACACAGTGAGTCTTAGTGTTAGAATTTTTGCTTCATCTGGCTTGGTCTCCTTAATGTTAACAAATAATAACGCACAACAATTAAATGATCAAAGTATAATGTTATTGGCAGTGTATAATTCAGCAAGTGCAGCAGCACTTGCCAAAGAACAATTGCATGATCTGAATTGCAGTCTTTTTGAATGTCCAGGTCACAGATTGATAGTACGATACAATTCTCAGCTTATAGGAGCGACATTCAGTCCGTGTGCAGCATCCCCAGCTGACTTGTAAGCGACCAGTTAAGTGAGATTCGAGCTGCTGCAATTTAAGTGAAATTTGGGCCAACAACTTCGATTTTATATGTTTTTTGCATATTCGTTTGTAAGTCGTAAATTTTTATCTTTTTACATATGAATTTAGGTTTGAAGTACCTTAGTTACCTTTAAAGCAGTGTATGGACATTCATAAAATTTGGTATAATAAATGACGATTCCGTGAAAAAAAAAACCATAATGTAATGTTTCAAGATAGCATTATCTACTATATAGAGCTGGCTAAAAGACAAACTCAGGTGAAAAAGCAAAATAAAAATGGTAGAATAATGTCAAAGCAGAACCCACTGAAAAAAAACAGGAGGAAATCTATGGTTTAAAAAGCAAGAATTTCATTAAAAAACCGTCTTTGGAAGAATTTTGGAGTATGCTGTTGTACAGTACAGAAAAATATGAAAGCTGTAACTAGGCCACTATTAAAGGTTACAGATTCCGCATACGGAATTCGAGAAGACAAAATTTGAATTATTATTATGAGAAAAGGATAACCACCAGCATAATTTACTAAGCTGTAATCTATAAATTTTCAAAAAATAATAAATCATTGAAGAAAACAATTATTTTTGATCAACTGAACGAAGAATGGAGCAAGAGGTTGATAGAAGTAGGTGCTGTAGGTAATAAAGATAAAGAAAACATAGAAGGATCAGTTCGAACAATGAGGGCTCCAAAAGCTACGGATGTCTTAAATAAAATACGAACGAAGGAAGAAGACGCCCTTCGGGATTTGCAAGACATGGAAGGGTTGGCAAAACAACAAGACGAGGCTGCAAAAAGTCTAGCAAAGGCCACTAAACGAATGCTTCAGGTGTTAAAGCTCAACATAAAAAAGCTGTTGATGATGTGCACCGGGCAGAGGAAGCGGCCTATAACGCCATATCTCGCTCCACTGGTGGTATCTACCTGGTGAAGTTTAATTTTATGAATATTTTTATGAGCTGTTTATATGACTATTTATAATTTTATTAGCTATATTTTATTTAACTATATTTCCAGCGAGACTATACTTGATTCAAAAATAAACATCTAATCGAAAAAAAAATTACCTGCAGTGTTGACATCCCTGCCGCTTTTGACAGTATTTCGCGCTCTGAAGCGTTGTTATCACTTATGAATTGTGGTGTTTATATTTAAATAGTGTATATTATAAATTTTTATTAAATTAATAAAGTTATCCGTATTGTTTAAGCAAAATAATTGTCCGATTCTTTCGGAAAGTGGACCACTGCTTAAAGGTTTAAGACAGGGTTCTTATTTAAGCCCAACTGTATTCAATTGCGCCACATATACTGCCACTAGAGAGTTAAAGGGAACCTTTAACCTTGATGGGCTAGATATCAGACACTTGTCATATGCTGATGACTTACTGCTCCTGAGCTTTTGTATTTCCGGTCGACGGTATAAGCTGTCTAAGATTGTTGAAGTCTAAGAGTTTATTGGCCGTGCTGCAAATGTATCTGAATCATAGTTTTGCATATTTCAGAGGCCTGTAAAGTAGAGTTTTTCTACTTCGTTATATATCGAAGGTATTGTGATATATGAATCGGATCGTTCGATGCATCTAGGTATTGATTTTGGTCATAAAACTATATCCACTATTGGGATTATTAAATTTATTATGTCTCGGTCTATTAAAAATTTTTATGGAAAAGAATAAAGATTTATAAACGGTGTTTATAACTTAACTCTTGATAAAATATTAAACGCTTTAGTTACTCCTTCTATTATATATATATATCCACTATTTGTTTTTTAATAAAATTTACTAAAAAATGACAGCTGTGTACCCGTTATTACAAGTTGGCAACAAATTTTTTATGTTTGCACTGGTGGTTTTCAAATAGTTATATTAGCAACCGTTATGGAATAATTGAACAAGTGACTAAAATTGGGAAAATAGAAGAAATAGCTTACCGCCGAAGCATACAGTTTCTTGCTGACTCACCTCTATCTCTTCTTTTAATGCACGTTTAAGTTAGTATAAATATTTTGTGCTTGTTGATGAGTGTAATTTTTTTCTTTTCTTTTTTACTCCGCTTCTTTGTCTCCATTTGTAAAGTGGGCAGAAAATAAATTATTATTATTATTAAGAAATTGGAAAACCTGCGATATTGTAACGGGATCAAAATTCGAAACCTCAAAATTTTCCAATTAACAGTACTTAAGCAAATTAAAATCACCCAAAATATGAACCTAAAAATTCAAGTAACATTCAGATCGAGTATAGCTCAAAAGTTCAATTTAAAAAGTAACGAAAGAAATGTATCTTATTCAAACATACATTGTAAAAATCTTTCCCACAGAAAATGTAATAGTAATAAATAAATCCGCCTCCGTGTCGCCAAAGTATGCAATAAATATCAGTGTGACCAAACGTTACATAGCAGGCGACCAACAATGTAATTTAAATCTTAAGAGCTTGAATTTCCAAACTATCAAGAGATGGTAGAATTTATCATACAAAAAAATAGTCACTCGAGATACAAAGTATTTTAGTGTAACCTAATTGCATTGTTCTGAAAACTAAGTTTAAGACCATGTATTCCAATGCAACTAATTGTATTGTCCTTTAACAAGTTTCACAGAGATAAATTATAAGTCTTCTGGAAACTAAGTGACATGTCGCTAGGAAAAAATTACAAAGTTAAACTTTGCTTTGTCAAGAAAAATTCCAAATTGAAGTCTTAAAGTAATAAATCGTACCAAAATTCAAATAGCCAATTGGTGTATCCCTGTCCAATAGTAATATAGGACATACTGTCTGAACAACTAGGGCCAATGTAATATACTTTTTAGCAACGCCTGAACGTAACCTCTGGCGAAATCGGAGAGGATAGATAGTTAGAACTTAGCAATGTTGCGACAGTCTAGAAGCAGTCTATGAGGAGTCGAGAAAGAGTTTAGAACGAGTTTACAGTGAGTTTTTAAGAACGTTTTTTAATGTAAGTGACCTATCTATTGCATTGTATATGATCAGGTCAATAAAAGTACAATAGTGTATATGACTGTGTAGTGATATACCTATATTATTGACATTACTGAAACAGTTCTGTATAGCTAATGTGAGTAGAAAAATAATTACATTACTTTCTTAATTTTATCTCTTTATGTTAGTATTTCTCAAGATAATTAGTCCTTGTAGCTCCAACCACTCTCAAGCGAACCTGATCTGATTTCGACTCAGTATGGCCATTAATGTATGCTCCCCATTTGAACCGCTGACTTAATCCCCCATCACATGAAGGTCCCCCTCTATGCGGGTATGTTACTCGCGCCTCACAAAATCAATTATTAATTGAAAACCCCCCATAAAGAATTAATTGAACCCCCCATAAAGATTAATTGAACCCCCCCCATTAGAATTGGCGCGGAGCTGTTTAAAGGAGCAAAACACAAGGACAAAATTTTCCAAAAAAAAAAGAGATTATTGAGAAAATATTACGCATAGAGAAAGTGCAATATTTTGTTAGGCCTAAGTCCCCTTAAGATAGTAACAAAAAAAAAGTATACTCCCTAAGAAAAAAGAAAAAAATATATACATATAAAATCCCCTCACATAAAAAAGAAATTTGGAAGTGTAAAATTTAAGTTATATCAAAAAAAAAAACAGTGCCGAATTTAATTTATTTTTGAAAAAAAACAAACCAAAAAGTCGTTATATACAAACGAAAAATTGATAATAAAAAAACTTATTGCAAAACAGTGGAACTTTAAAAATACCTTAACTCATATAACTGAGACTCAAGACGTAGATGAATTTAGTATCCAATTAAACCAATTTGTAGAAGTAACTAAAACGGACTTAAAATCATTAGTAGGCATGTTGTTAATGAGACTAAAAGGGCAAGCATTAATATTTTTAAAACAAATAGAGAACACCATAGGGGAAGATAACCAATTTCCAATAAATTCCAGAGAAAAATTGCCAAAGGGGTTCCGAGAAAGATTTGTTGAGACCAGTACAACACACAAATTAAAGCACGGTCCAATATTAATATAAGAATAGGAATAATTGAAATAAGACGTTCTGAATATACAGCTCCAATATTTTGCATAGGAAAACCAGGAAAGGATGGGAATAGTCCACCAAAAAACTTGTGGGGTGAAAGTAAGAGTCGGTTCCTCATAGATTTAAGAGCAATAAATAAGGCGATAAAAGACTCACAGTGGTTTATTCGAAGAATTTCAGAGATCATCTCTGATCTATCTAAGAAAACCAAATTAATTTAAACTATTTATATTAGAAATGGATTTAGTCACTTTAACTTATCTGAAGAAAGCAAACAATATTTTAGTTTCTCAAATAAGGGGATTCCTTATGTATTTAAGCCCGTGCCACAAGGGTCAGTTTTGTCGCCCCACGCTTTTGATGAATTTTTAAATCAGGTTTATGGACCCGAACTTTCTTCATTTTTATCAATTTGTGTAGATGACTTGACAATACATACGTCAGGGAACTTTGAAGAACATTTGAAACATATTGAACTAACTTTAAAACAGGCTATAAAATTTAATCTAAGGCTTAATATTGATAAATCTCAATTTTTTTCGGAAGAATGTGACTTGTTAGGGTTTCGAGTCGCCACAAAAGGAGTTAAACCACAAGCACAAAAATTAGAAGCTATAAAGAAATTAGAACCACCAAGTGACGTCACAGGAATTAGGTCATTTCTGGGCTTAACATGTTATGAAAGGGGATTCTATCGTAATTACGCAAAATTAGCCGAACCTTTAATTCAACTAACTAGAAAAAAAATTACTTTTATTTTCGGCCCAAAACAAAGCGTATCATTTGAAAAATTAAAAACAGAATTATTAAATCCAAATAGTATTTTTTTTAGAATTTTCTGATAAAGACAAAGAATTTTACCTTGTAACAGATTCCTCGGTAAAATTTATTTCTTAAATTTTAATGCAGCAATTCGAAATGACAGATAGATTTCGAATAGTGTCAACTTATTCAAAGGTTCTTAGTGGTGCAGCCTCAAGGTTTGATAACCACAAAAGGGACCTTTTTGCCTTAGTACAAAGTCTAAAGCACTTCCAAACAGTGTATTTATGGGCCGCGAGAACTCACATATTTGTAGACTGTGCAGCACTAACATATTTTAAAAGATCAAAGGATCTTCACTTAAAATTATATAGAATTGCAGTTCTATTAGACAACGATTTGTATACATATCACCACATTAGCACCAGTAGGAACCCTGCAGACTATTAGAGTCGCCCTAGCTCACAATTTGTTAAGGAAAATAGGTCAATTAATCTTGATGAGTTAGAAGTAGAATATTTAGCCCTATTAGGAGACGAGGAACCCATTGATGTTTTTGGGATTGGTAAAGAAGAGATGAGGGGATTTCAATTTGAAGACCCTGAAATTAAGGTGGCAATTGATGAAATAATAAAATCAGAAAATACACTCTTAGGCTTAAAATCTCCCCATGATACAGATAAAAATAATGAAAAGTCAAAAGAGGGTAGAAATGAACAGTCGAGCCAGACTGGTTTGACCAGGCCCTGTGAGGGATGTGAGTCAAATACGGGTAGCTCAAACATTCCCGGTGCTATCAAACCATCGAAAGGGGATGAATTCAGTAGTAATACTGAAAAGGAGTTTCCTTCTATAAGAAGGAACAAGCCTGGGTACAGAGATAGATGCCTAACCTCTGGGTCTATCCACGGCAAACTGAAAGAGGTAAAAGTAAAGGGCAGTACGCATGCGTGTGTTACTACAACAGCAGGTCAATTTTAGAGGGGAGTGAAATTGAACCCTGTAAAGGACAAGTTCTGACGGCGGAACTTGCAAAGACCAGAACTACTGTAGAAGTTACTGGCGCTAAGGATAATCGGGCCGAATCCCAAACGTCCAGGGATTCAGACTCGGAGAGGGACGAGCCGTTATGGATACGACAAGCTCGGGCGGTGGAGCTTGCAAAGACTAGGACTATAGAAAGGGTCACTAGCATGAATAATTGGGCTGGGTCTGGGATACCCACAGACCTAGGCACCAAGAGGGGTAAGCCGCAGGAAAAATTTCCAAAATTTGACGTTTCGGGCAGAGCTCAAACTAACAACAGACCAGAAACTTCAAACTTAGGGGAAGGGAACCCTTTTGTTTTGAAATGGTTAAAAGATCTTCAGTTTATCCTAGTCGAAGGAATATTGTATGCACTAGACTACTCAGAAAAAAGGAAACAGATGCATCAAATTAAAATCATCCTACCAAAAAAACTAATTAGAGGAATCATTAATCTTATGCATACGAGCCTTTTCCTAGGAGCACACATGGGGACTTTAAAAACTTTGAATAAGTTAAAACAAAGTTGTGTTTTTGAAAATATGTACTGCCAAGTTGAGGAGGCGGTAAAGAATTGTGATCTATGTTTAAGGAGGAATAAAGTTAGCAATATATATCCTAAATTGAGAGAAAGTATTTTCCCCGACCACGCATTTCAGATCTGGTCAATGGATACCACGGGAAAACTACAACCTTGCACTAACGGTGACCAATATATAATTATTGCAGTAGAGCATTTTACTAACTACACAGTGATAGCACCAGCCAAAGACCTCAGGTCAAAATCAGAGATGGAATTTATAATAAAGGAAATCATATTACATTTTGGAAATATGGAGTTCCTACTTTCTGATAATGCCATATGCTTTACGAGTAAAACCTTTAATGAAATGGCCAAAGAGTTAGAATTCAAAATTATACATTCATCGCCCAGAAACCCCCAATCTAATGGATTATAAGAAAATAGAGTAAAATGTTTAAAAAGAATACTAACTTACTACCACGATGAGATGCATAGAGGAAATTGGAATGAATTCTTACCATTCATACAATTTGCATTAAACACTAGTATAGATGCTAGCAGAAAATATACACCCTTTTTTCTACTACATGGTTTCGAAGCGAAATCAGTATTTGATAACATTTTTTCTGACCCGAGGGATGGGTTCTGTTCAGAAGATGAATGATTATCTAATCTCGTTCAAGAGGCATTTGTCAGCCGACAAATATGTATGTATGAATGAATTAAAAAGGGACCGAAAAGGTCAAGCGGCACAATACAACAAAAGAATATTGGAAATCGAAATCTTCCCTAATAATTTAGTGTATGTCATCCAAGAAAGTACATCAAAAAATTATTCATATAGGGGACATTATCTAGTTTTATAGTATTTATAAAAAACCTTCTTTTTGATCGGTTATTTAAAAAATTTTAAAACATGTTTTTTAAATAAACGAAAAATAAAAAAGAAAAACGACCACGAAAGGTTTTTAGCCATGAGCCCCGAGATAGCAAAACAAAGGTCAAAGGTAGATGACAAGCCCTTAGATCCTATACCAGACGAAATTAAAGGGGAGCAAATGAATAAAACACAGATAGAGGAAGACATCCCCCATAATATTTGGCAATGTAATTTAAAGGGAAGTTTATTAAACCAAATAAATGAAAACAATTTGGAAAGTATAAACCAGCCTTACATTACGACTTCGACCGAGGGGAATGGTTCTGGTAAGGCAGGAACTGAGACATAATTGAGATTACCAGAGCCTCAATTACAACCCATAGATGAAATAACCAGTGAAGAAATAAATGACAATTCGGAAGGAAATACTTCGGTGCACAGTTGATAATTACGAACAAGGAATATTTATCCATACAAGACAGTCTAAATCAAAACCACTAAATTATAAATATCCTACTTTAAAGTATTTTCTCGTCTTACAAATAGGAAACCTAAATAAATAACAAACTTACCTTATTATAAATTTAAACTTTCAAACGGCTGCTCTAAGCCAATATCATCTGGAGGAATACAAAACCCTTCAAAATCTGCGACCTTAACAGAGTTTAATTTAGTTTCTTTTCTCGCTAGCTCAGTATGAAAGTCCCCGAGGGTAAATAATGAAATTCCACCAAGGACCAAAACCATACACCTATTATTAATAGGGCGATGTTCACAGGATGAAATGTTCCAAATCCTTAAATTATCGGTTAGGTCCAAAGAAACACTATGATGTGTGTGTAAAATAATCTTCCCGTCACTTGTTAAAAAGACGATACACTCTAAACTAGACATAACATAAGCAAATTACTGTAAAATAAGAGGGGGGAAGCCTGGATATAAGCAAAGATCTCCTTTATCAAGATCTGCAACACTAAGAACAGAATATTTAAGTATATTTGAATTAAAGTCGTTATGAAAATGCAATCGTCTATCACAAAAGGAAAGCCTCATACCAACAGGGATATAAGCAGGGAAGGGCTTAATAACCATATCAAAACACCGAGAGTAAGGAGGACAAATTTCACAAGTATGGGAGTACCATAAAATAAGACATTCAACTTTCTCACTGCAAATAGTGTCATGAGTATGTAAGATTGTAGAACCTTCCAAAGTTTTAAATAAAATACACTTGTAGCCTGCCCTTACTGTAAACTAATCACTATAAATTATGGGAAAAATCGATGGACACCACCAAAAGATAAATCAACTGAATTGACCGTATAATCCGCAATTATGTCAGTGGGGCGAATGGTGTGGAAATGTAACCTCCTCTGACAGCCAAGAGACTGTCTACTATGAGGACGACACCCTCGAAAGGGGACAATGACCATATCAAAACACATATGGTCATAAGGTCGACGTTCACACTGATTATTATTACTCCATAAGGCTAGCTTATCCGTCCTTTCGGAAAGAAAACTGTCACGGGTGTGTAGAATCACAGACCCTTCCGCAGTTTTAAATAGACTACACTTGAATCCTGACATATTAAAAGTTAACTAAAGGACATAAAACCATGTCAGCAAAAATGGTTGGAACCCTGTTTGTTTGGCTGACGCTGTTTACAAGAGGGATATTGCTTAAGAACACATAAATACAGAGCAAAATAGCTTTCAAGGAGATTGGTAACATCGTCCCATTTAACAGACTACATCAGGTACTATTGTATGTTAATACTGACAGCCTCAGATCTGATTCAGATCTGAAATTCAGATCTGATTCACATTATTTCAAATATCGAAAATATTATAATTAATGAACAATAGTCAATAACGACTTAGAAAAGGTAAAAAATAATTTCACAAAACTCAGAGAAATACATGACCTAAATGGCTATGCAATAGATAAGTTTACACTATTACACTTAGAATTAAGTGAAGGAAATAGAATTCTCAAAATATGAGAATCATTAATGACGGATAAAACAAATCGAAACAAACGAAGTCTATTACCACTTTTGGGAAAAACAATAGGATGTATCACAGGACTAGCCACGGAAGAAAATGTATAAACCATTCTTAATCAGTTAGATTATTTAACTGAAAAAAAATTAAATGTTACTACACATGTCGGACAGATCTATATAGTTAGTAAGTGACCTCTACAGAGAATTAAGAATGGAAAGGAACAATAGCTTAGAAATTTTGGGACGGATCTCCAAGAGAATCATCGAGTATATATCAAGGAAAATTAATGATATAAATTTTCTAAAATTACAGATAAACAAAGAAATTACAAAAGTTTCAATCCAAATAAAAAAGCTAGTAAAGAAAATAGAAAGAGCAATCCTTTATTTTCTTCAATAAGAAAATAAAAGTTTCACATTCATTGTCACAGATCCGGCAGACATGGTTAGGACAAATTTCGAAATTGAAAATTCCCTACCAATAGGTTATAGAATATCGGTAAATTATAGGCGTTGCGGCTTACTGGAAATTTATAAATCGACTAGCTGTAATGTGGTGACACAACAATTGAAATTGTTGGTTATGAGTGATTTTTATACATAAAATAAACAAGATGCGTTCAGAATGTTTGAAATGTTCAGCATTCCGTTAACAGTTTCAAACACTTCGTATTTTTTTAAAACATAAAATGAGTTCAAATTTTGTGTGTTAAGTAAATATCAATCGAGATATTTTTTAGAAGATGACAATATAAAAAAAAATGTAATTTAAAGCGTATAAAACTATTGTGCAACCACCAATTTATTATTATAAGCACACAAAAATGAACTCCTTCAGTTTATAAACCTATACTGAAAATCATGCATTAATTAATAGAGTGTGAAAAAAAAATTATAAAGAAGAATAAAATCTTAATCCAAAGATTTGGAAGGGAAAAGTATATAATCACATCTGCTTTCAAAGAAGAAATAAGAATACATGTCGAATGTACAACAGAAAAAAACAGTAAACTCACATATATAAAAGGCAGCTCGATATTGAAATTGCCAGAAGAATGTTCTCTAACTGCATAAATGTTAAAGATAAACAGTATGTATAGGGGACAGATTACAAGGGAAATGGCACCTTTAAACATATCGATAATTAGCCTAGAAGGAAACCTCTCCATAGCTGGTATAAAAAACGAATGGAGCAAAGAAACTCTGAGATATAAAGCCAAGGCCAAGGATTCCGACCTGTGAACCAATTGTTGATTTATCAGACGACCAATTAAACATTTTGGCATATTTATTGACCCTTCCTCTAAATTCTTTTAAAGAGAATTACAAGTTCGGGAGTCAAAATTCCGGAGGCAATGGGCATTTTAAGGCGGCTGGAAGATTCGGGAAAATAGGGACAAATATATCATCTTCTTTTCAAATGAATGACACAGAGACCTTTTCCTGCTATGGAGACCTGAATTACGACATCCTACACATAAAATGCTTTTTACTGCACTAAGGATGTTCATGGTTACCGTGGAAAACGAGTATATACAAAACATAGAAAGAAGAAAGACAAGATTTGAGCTAATGGCCAACGGTTCAGTGATTGTAGAAGATCTACTGAATGACGAGTATCGTTTAAAAAAATGCTTCGTCGATATTAGGAGCCTTTCACTCCGTGATAACATACGCAGAGCTATTAGGAATTATCATCGCTTGTGGAATCGAAAACTACGTGATGGCAATGGTACTACGTTGACGACACATGACAAATTTTTTGGGACTTAGAATATTCAAAATATGGATTGCGAAGAAATGGTTCAAGATTTGGCCTTACGTCAGACGGATCTCTTACAATACGAGATATCACCCCTGAAGATTTTGGAGAATATATATGTTATTTATGTTGTTCTACATGTTCCGTACTCGGGCGCAAGCCTCTAGTGGACAATCTTATGAAGTTAGTTCACAAATTAGTAGTTGTTTGTTGGGCTAACGACACCTATCTCGGACAAAACAACCTCCGCAACGTAGCACGTATTGTGGAAGGTGTGCCTGTGAAACATCGAAAGAAATATCCTTGGATGGCTGCTTTAATGTTTAAAAAGAATCCAAAGCATTCTTTTTGTGGAGTGTTGGAACCCTTAGTCCCAGTTTTTCAGATAAATGTCCCTCCCAGATTCATTTCTTTGGGCCCCTTAATTATTTTCCTTCTAAGTAATAAATATTTATTTTCATCTTATTTTCTTTGACGCCATTTTGGGTCCTTTTAACTGCTTACGTGCTTAAAAGACCACGAGGGACCCCTTGCACAGTTAGGGAGATGCCAGTATATTTGGAGCCCTGGGATTGGCTGGAAAGATTCATTTACCACCCCTAGTAAGCCCACTGCGTGCTGCGGTTAGCGGGCTGGGAGAATTTATCCTTTTTTAGTTAGTTCATTTTTATACAGCGTGAGTGTTAATACAGTAAGAATTTTTCTATGTACCTATTTTACTTTTCAGCTTAGGCCGAGACTAAAGGGTTAATTAGAAAATCTTATCGGTAAACTTTGGCTTTAAATGTGGCCATAGACCACCCGATCACGTTAGTATAAAGGAAACGTTGGGGTAAGAGCGGGAATCTCTCTAACATTTGGGCCGACATGGGGTTCTCCCCTTCGAGTAAGTGGCATAGCAACCTTTGGCGCCATTTTTGCCTTTAATAAGTGGTGACCCCGCACATACACCCCAATAAGCGGTGCCAGCGGTAATTAGCACTACGAACATTGGTGGCAGCAAGTTAAGGTCCTATCAGTAAATCTGATAATTAAAGGAATTCCGCGCTTTCGAAAAGACCGGGTCTTTTAGCCTACGAAAATAGCTTATTGTAGTTACAGAGGCTATATATAAAAATCGTAAGGAGAAAATTTTTATCTGATCTGTACCTAGTCGGATAATAATAGATAATAAAATTTAATAATAAATAAATCACGCGAATAATTAACTTGAGAGATAAGGGAGGCTGAGCCCCCCACAGATAATCGACAAATTAAAAGAAAATAATTTTTCACGAAAGAATAAAAAGAAACATTGATAAAAGGATTTTCATTTGAACGAAAGACGTTAAATAAACCTTAAAATAATGGCGGACAAACGAAGAATGCAGACAAGATCTACCACGGTAAAACAAAAATCGGATTCAGACACACAATTATATGCAACTCCCGCTGGAAATACCCTAAGAAAAACACCATCAGATAGAACCATATATCACTCAACAGGTGAAATAGACATTTCTGAGACGTGTGAAGAGGATATTTTTAAACCAAAATCAGCAATAGAGCGATCCCCGGTACGAACCAGAGAAGAAGAGAAAAGTCTCAACAAGTGCAGGAAGAATTACTCACAGATAGAGAAATCAAAAAAAAAGAAACAGTGGCGATAACACATGAAAAAAAATTATCATATGAAATAACGGATATAACAAAACAAACTCACCCTTCAAAGAGGGTACAAAAAGGAGGGGAGTTGGGCGGAGAAGCTACTATTATGAAACGAGTGGACTCAGAAAATGAGTTAAGAGAATATAATAACAGTGAGATTCAGAGTAGGCCAAGTAGCAGAAGTAGTAGAAGCTCAATTTCGAGTAGGAGCTCGCAAAGGATCACTCAAATAGATATGAGACAAAAACTTTTAAATTTCATAGAGAAAGAAAGATTAGACAGAGTGCGAAAGGAGGAAAAAGATAGAGAACAAAGAGAAAGAGATAGAGTAGCCAGAGAACGAAAGGAGGGAGAAAATAGAGAACAAAGAGAGATATAGAATAGCTAGAGAAAAAAAGGAAGAGGCTGATAGGATAGCCAGAGAGAAAAGGAGGAAGCAGACAGGGAGGAAAGAAAATACATAATGGAAATGATTGCAGGGAGAAATTACCATTGCAGTAAACCTTCAACCAATGAAGGAAAATGAAGATGTACATTTATACATATACAACTTTGAAAAAACGGCGGAATTAAGCGGGTTGCCGAGAGAAAATTGGGTAACAAGAATACAGCCCCTCCTTAACTACAAAGCACAACTTGCATATAAAGCATTACCAATGGAATGCTCAAAAGATTTTGAAAGGCTAAAACAAGCCATTTTTGAAAAATTTCAACTCTTCCCCGAGCACTTTCAAAGAAGGTTTAGAAGCGAAAGAAAACGAGACAACGAAACTTATAAAGAACATGGGTACAAATTGAAAGATATGTGTTTAAAATGGCTAGAGATAGAGAATTATACAATATTAGAAGACCCGGAGGAAATAAAAGATAAGATAACGGAGATAGTTAATAAAACAGCGATGGAACAATTCTTAGAAAATACCTATCCAAATATGAGGATGTACTTAAAAGAGAAAAACCCACAAACAATTGAAGAAATGGCCGAATTAGCAGACAGGCACACTCAAATTAAAAGGGAGGCATTCTCACAAAAACCAAGGTTAGGAGGAAATGGTAGAAAAGAATACCCGTACAAAGAAAATAAAAAGAATGCTAGCCAAATATGGGAAAAACAAGGAGAAGTAACATGCTACCACTGTAACTTAATCGGCCACTAGAGCACCAAGTGCCCAAATAAGAACGGTAGAAAATACGGCGAAAAACAGGAACAGTATGACATTCCCCTTTTATAACTGTAATAAACGAGGAAATTATGTCTCAGATTGCCGAAGCACAAAAAAGAGTTACGACAGTAATTAAAGAACAAGTGACGATGGAGCAAGCGGAAGACAGGACAATCCGAGAAATCATCAATCCCAAGATAATTGGAAAAAGTCTCAAACGTATAAGAGAACCGCATGGGTTAAAAGCCCTGAGACTATGAAAACTAGCGCGTGTGCAGAATCACACAAAGTATGTGGGGAACTACATGTTAAATCGGTAGAAATAGATATTGATTCCTGCAGCTACCAACCCTATGTACGGGAAGACTTTATATTGAAAACCGACATAAATTACAAAAAGCCAGTGGCATCGCTATGCTACTATGGAGCAGAACATAAATGTCCAACAGCTCAGGTCATAATAGAATTAGCCAATAGAGGGAAATACGGTTAAAAAAGAATTAAAAGTAGGGGTTGTACCTACTCTTGCAGTAGACGTTTTATTAGGGGGAGACTTCGGAAATATCGAAAACTTCCTTGCACTAAAAGCAACCTCCATGATAAAAAGAGTAAATGTGGTGACACGGAGTCAAGAAAAAAATAAAAGGGAGGCTATGCTCCCCACTAATGAAAATGATAATCAGAATATACAAAACCCAACTACATTTTAACTACTATATATTAATAAAAAATAAAGACCCGACAAAACATAAAAGAAAAAGAAGGGCGTATAAAAATAAATATACCAAAAACAACGAGAAATTCTAGACCGTAGAAAAATAACCAGAAAGGACCGAAGATGAACGAACTGAAAAACTTTTAATGACTTCAAAAAGATTTTCAAATCTACAAACCCACGATAAATACTTTAGAAAAATAGAAGAAGCAGTCACGAATCAAAAAAATCCGTAATCTAATCAGTTTTCCAATAATGGAAATTTACTTTACAAAATAATGGAGACTGGGAAAAACGCTAAAAAACTACAACTTTTGGTACCACATGAACGAAGAAAAGCGGTAATAAAGTTGGTTCACTCAACCCCACCGGGGGGACACATATGACCCCAAAGAACAAGAGATAGAGTCTTGCAGCGTTTTTGGTGGAAAAATTTAAACAAAATATTATCAACTTTTATAATAGATGCAAAGATTGTCAATTAGTCGCATACAAAAAACCAAATGAAAAAGTTCCAATGAAAAAAATGCCCATTTTCGGCAAACCATTTGAGAGAATTTCAATGGACATTTTAGGCCCACTTCCGAAGTGTCGCGCGGGACACAGATTCATTTTAGTTATTAATGATCTGGTTACGAGGTACCCAGAAGCTATCCCGATACGAACAGCAAGATCACCGAAACTCCCAGAGGAATTAGCGAAAAATGTCTCGCGTCACGGAATCCTGAAGAAAAATTTAGCAGATAATGAACAACTTTTATATCGACATACATCAGAAAAAAAAAAGAAAGTCTCGTTATTAAACAAGTGTTAACTTCTACATTCCATCCTCAGTCAACTAGAGTGACATAAAGATTTAACGGAACCCTAATTAGTATGTTGAGACGTTTTGTAAGAGACGATGTAAACCAATGGGACAAAATGTTTCCTTATGTCCTTTTTGCTTTTTGGTGAACTGTTCAGGGGAAGTTTTATACTGGGGGAATTCGCCAGAATTCTTATATACGTAATCATTTCTGTTCATTTCAAGTTTTAATCTTGCTCCATACTTTGAGCTGAAAAAAGTAGTTTTTTTCTTTAACTTTTAGAAATGGGATGCTAATTTACAGATGATTGTCAAAATATGTTTTCATTTCCATGCATTTTTTATCGCTGTAACTCTTTCAACAAATTTGTCATTAAAAAGGAAGAATCCCCTTTTGAGGGCCCAGTATTTAGAAATAAATATGTTTTATGTTGGTCAATGCACTATCAATCAATACAACAAGCCTTATATAATGCTATATGAACAAAATCAGGAAATAGAAAACGTGAGTAAAAATTTTCGTGTTTAGCAAATCGGTCGAGCAGGATGAATAGTTTCCCAAAATGTCATTGAGAAACTTCAAATTTATTTCGGGTCTAAGTGTAGCTTTTTCGTAGTCAAGGAGCTTGTAAAACTGATTTGTTTTTTGGTTTATTCTTAGATTCTAAAATTATCTTGATTCCATATATTTGAACTGGACATGCTTGTACATGCTGGACATACTTTATTCTTAAAGCCTTATTAATTTTTGATTTGTTTAAGTTCAACAGTTAAAAACATTTAATCTACCTCAACCTTTCAGTAAGCTTCAAATTATGTTCTGGTTTTGATTTTATTTAATTATAATTAATCATGATTTATTTTTTCCATTGACTTCAACAAATTACTTCAGTATAACTAATTTAACAAATTTATTATTATAGAAGTTCAAGTTCTTAAGCATATGAAGAACCAAGGAAACTGAGCTGAAAAAATAAAAAATCGATGCTTTACAAGATCCCTTTGAAAAAATACTCTTGGAGAAAACAAAGAATGCCCAAAATCTGAACTCTACATTTGGCATTTAGGTGGGTAATCAACTGAAGCAACTAGACAGAAAAAACGCTCTGGCAAAACAAAAATTCGAACGGTGTTATATGACATGGCAACAACTGACGAGGTGCCGACCTGATTTTTTTTTCTCTCTCTTATATAAAAAATAATTTTTTACAATTATTTAATAAATAAACAATTCTTTAATTTGTAAAAGTCCTTTTAATTTTTAACAAACTGATTAAAATGTGGTTATAAGTACTGTTACTTATCTTGTGCTTTGGTTATCTGAAACTCTCAAAGAGGAAATATCGGTACTAGCTGCGTATTTTAAGCAAATTCTTGATGTTGTGAAAGAAAATGGAAATAAGTTTGACAATATCAACAATCAATTAGGAACTTTTACCGAAAGGGTGGATAACTTGGAAAAAGAACAATCTTTTTTATCGTTTTATGTAATTACAGCGCATTTTCAGGCCCCATGAGAAAATAAGTACTATTGATAAAATTGTCGCTTATCATTGAGCCACATCACTACTTACTTACAGTTTGTTACCACAAAATCTTTAACTTTAATTTATTATGTATAAGGTATAGTCCATAAGTAATTCTAGCGCTGCTAAACATAATCTTATGTTCAAAATAATGTCCATTTAGAAGATTAAATTTTTCTTCTTTTACAGATGGTGCTAGACAAGTGGATAAAAGATGCAATCAGGAACTGCGGTTGCAGTGATCGTAAAGTTGAGCTCATAGTAATAGCGGCTAAGTTCATTGGCTATAATGTTACGATCCTGAAGCTAACGTATTTCTTAGGGATTTTTTTGTCATTGCAGTCAACAGAGAACTTATTGATCACATGAAACAAGAGTATTCTTTAAAAAGTAGTTACGGTGTTAGAAGACGAAATCACGAATGGAATCATTTACAAGTGAGTTGTCACAAAAATATTCATTATTTATGTCTTGTGATTTTTTTTAAGTTCAATCTCCCTAAAAAGAAAAAATCTCCCTCCCTAAATACAAAAGCATTATAGAAGCCAAATCTAGAGGAATTTTTGAAAATTTAAATTAACAGGGAACTTACCTAAGACAGTGAGATCTGTAAGAAAGAGGTAAGAGGAGGGTGAATGTAGAAAATAATCCCCAGGTCTTTGATGGCTTACTGAACATGATTTGTGTATTATCACAATAAGATAAAGTAAATTGTCTGATAACAACTTTTACCATTTATAGTTTGACACAATATAGGGATTAAAATGGTTTTATAAGGGTGAAAGCGAGCATTGAAGACTTGGTCAAATGTCCCAAAACACAAAAAAATAAACCAATGACAGAAACTGAAAGTTCGACATACAAGGCAAAGTGCTCGTTTGAGAATTAATGTAGAACGGGCCATTGGAAGACTAAAAACTTTTGAGATTCTACAGAAACGTATTCCAATAAATATGTTACCTTTGCTAGATGTCAGTTTTTGCTTGTGCTGGACTATGTAACTCAAAAGAACCACTTGTAAAAACTGAGTAAGTTTCTTTGATGACATTAGCATTTCTTCAATATTTTTATTAATTTATTAATGCTGCTCCTGTAAAATCAACCTCCTGTTTGGTCCTCACATTTCCAGACATTTTTTGTAGTACAAGATAGATTGACATATTACATGCCAGAACGTTTAGACGAGAATGAGAATTGAAATATTTGTTCTATACAAGCCCCAATTTTAACTATAAAATATACAATTTTCTTAAATAGGATACTGAAGCATAGTTTGGTCAAGCTCATAAATTCTATTGTCTTCAATCTATTCAAATTATGTCTAACTAGAATTTAAAAGGTAATCTTGTAATGGGATACTTTTCTAATAAACTACAGAAATATACCAGTCCAATCTATTGTTTTTATTTTTTAAGTATCAGTGTTAACAGGAAATAATGAGCAAAATTTTATTGACCTTCACTGAATTCTGAATAATTGGCAGCAGCAAAAACAAAGCTAAAGGCAGCATCATACTTGATGTATTCTAGCAATCCACAGGCTATGATGCAAATTTATCTCTCAGTGATATATGTTTAGTATATATTTTTTTTGTTCAGATTTTTCTATTCGTTAATCTATTTGTGTATCTTTTGATAAATATAAACTTAAAACTAAAATAACTCTTTTTTTGTATGAAAACTCAAATTACAACGGGGAGTCAGGTAGTTAGAAACTAACAAAAAATAAAACTAATTTTAAAATTTTGATATATTTTTCTAGTTTGAATTGAAAGATACAAATAATGGCTCGGATACCATAAATATTTGTGCCGTTCATAATAATTTTAGTGATCCTGAACTGAGAACAAACCACATTTTTGTGTTTTCCCCTTTTTTCAAAAATAAGGCAAATTTTCTCAGGCTCGTAGCTTTTGATGGCTAAGACTAAACTTGTTGAAACTTACATATTTAAAATTATCATACATATCTAATTCTTTTGATGCATCTGATGGTATCAAAATTTCGTTTTTTAGAACTAGGGTTACTATTGAGACTAGTCACTCTTATTATACAGTTCGTTACCACGAACTGTTTGTTGACCACTAGAAAATTTATCATATACTTCGGGGAACAGTTCATTCTTTAATATAAATAAACTTGATGAAACTTATATATTTAAAATCAAAATCAAAATCCAATTCTTTTGATGTATCTATTGATATTAAAATTCCATTTTTTAGAGTTTCGGTAACTATCAAGACGAGTCACTCTAACTGTACAGTTCGTTACCACGAACTGTTTCATAATGTTGAAATTCTACTTCGAAAGTCTCATGTTCAATTTCTGCCGCAGGCGATTTTTACACATTTGCCAATTTAAAGTCTAAACTAAACTTATATTAATAACCACTACATGAGATCCTCTTGACTGACACTATTCCTCTTGTAATTTAATGTTCCGAAAATCCCTTTTCACTACCTTATCACGTAGGTTCTGATTCTGAGCAAATATAACTTTTTCATGATTGATCCAGCTCCTGTCGGAGGGCCCGCTATTTTATCATTATGCTGGTAAACTAGGTTCATTATGTTGGCTGCCTACCCAATAGTTTTTTCCGCGATATTTTGATCATTAAACTTATGCATTCCTAAGAGTACTTCTAAACTTCTAAACTAAGTTTAAAACAATGTCCCACTATGGTTTTCAAAATACTTCAGCGAAATTCCAATCCTTTTCATTAGTTTGGTACTTGCAAAAAACCCGCAGTTTTTCGCCTTTGAAATCTGTCAATAGCCTTTGGAATGTTCAAGACCCTTTTGTTTTGTCAAACAAAAGTTTTACAAAGTACCATGGAGTATTCTTGAATTAATCATCTCTTGCTTTGAGCTGCTTATAGGGATGTTTGGCTGATAAATAAATGAGAGTTTGAAACGGAATTTCAAACTCAATTAGGGGAGTTTGATTTACATCGGAAGCGTATTTAGAACGAAATAATTTTTTTTCATATTTTAAGTATATATTATACACGGTGAATATTACCCGTCCCATTTTGTAATGACGTCCCATCATTAGGACTTGCTTTCCCTTAGGTTTTAAAGTATATTGAAACTTGCCTACTATTTGTCCTGTACAACTTTAATTGATAGTGTATTATTATAAGTCTAAGTTTAATCAGAAGTGCTTAAAATTCCTTCTGTATTAAGTCTCTTATTTTATTACATATAGTCTTCTAAGGTTCCTCTACCGGACTAAGATAGCTACTTTCACCAGTTTTTGTTTGTTATTTCTAAATCTAACACTTATAACTCCTAACTTTCCAACAATGTTTTTTACGATTGGTAATATTATAATCTTCCTAAAAAAAATTTTTTTTTTTTTTTTTGGTTTACTAAGTTGGATTAAAATACTAACTACCGCGTCCGCTGGGGGGGTTTGGTTCGCGCCATTTGTGGCGTTTGGGGTTATGGTTTATATTTGTTGACTTGTACCTTATGAGTTTTACGACCGCGCCAATTCTAATGGGAGGAAATAAAATGGATAAAATAATGAACTCAAATTTCCTTGTGAGGTGATCAACTAGGTTGGGGGAGTCATCAATCCAGGAGTGCAATCATTCTTCGTAAAATTATCAGATTCCTTAGGAGCGTTTCCAATAGAGAACAATTTGAACTAGTCGTCTAATCTGGGGTACTAGATACAGACATATAAAATAAAACAACCCAAATAGAAAAGTAATAGATTTATTAGATTCACATATTTAATTGTACAGCAACGTGCTTCAAATCATAGTCTGAATACTTCTAAATGATTGTTAATAATGCAATGTCCAGTAATGTAATTTAATGTTCCGAAAATTCCTTTTCACTACCTTATCACGTAGGTTCTGATTCTGAGCAAATATAACTTTTTCATGATTGGTCCAGGTCCTGTCGGAGGGCCCGATATTTTATCATTATGCAGGTAAACTAGGTTCATTATGTTGTCTGCCAACACAATAGTTTTTTCCGCAATATTTTGATCATTAAACTTATGCAGTCCTAAGAGTACTTCTAAACTTCTAAACTAAGTTTAAAAAAATGTCCCACTATGGTTTTCAAAATACTTCAGCGAAATTCCAATCCTTTTCATTAGTTTGGTACTTGCAAAAAACCCGCAGTTTTTCGCCTTTGAAATCTGTCAATAGCCTTTGGAATGTTCAAGACCCTTTTGTTTTGTCAAACAAAAGTTTTACAAAGTACCATGGAGTATTCTTGAATTAATCATCTCTTGCTTTGAAGTGCTTAATGGTATAGTTGTATGAGAAATAAATGAGAGATTGAAACGGAATTTCAAACTCAATTAGGGGAGTTTGATTTACATCGGAAGATCATTTAGAACGAAATAATTTTTTTTTCATATTTTAAGCATATATTATACACGGTAACGTTCAACACTATATGATTACAAACAGGAAAAAGCCTACGGCTTTTTCTACTTTGAAATAGTAAGAAACGAACCTCAAGCAAGAAAGTAGCTAACTAAGTCCAATGGCTGCAATGGTTTGTTATTTCAATGATCGTATTTTAATGTAATAAAATAAAATTGATTTTTCAATTTTTACGTCATGTCACTCACTACGTCATATATGGTTATTAGTACACAATCTGTGTAAGATATTACGTCATGTCACTTGTTACGTCATATATGATTATGATTATTAGGGTTAGAAGTCAACAATCGATGTTAGAACTCAGACTTCCCAAAAAAAAATTTTTTATTAAAAAAGGCACTAGAACTTTTCATTTCAGATCGAATGAGCCCTCTCGCGACATTCTAGGACCACTGGGTCGATAGGATCACTCCTTGGGAAAAGAAGAAAAAAGGCAAATAAACAAGTATCCATGATCTTTCTTCTGGCAAAAAAGAAACATTTGAGAATGTAATTACATATGAGAAACATTAAGAAACATATCACTTTTTGCTGACATCAGTGAACTACGGGTCTTCTATTTCTTTGTGTTGGATCGGCTGGAGGCACTATTTATCTCTACAAAGAGTTTTTGAAACTAAAGGAGATGGAACAAAAACTGAAGGACACTGAGACGGATATGCATCGACGCTTTGAGGAGATGAAAAAGGGGCTAGACCAGCAAGAGGTTGAGGTGATGGAGAAGAGAGCGGCATTTGACGCGGAAGTCAAAGAGTGGAAGAAAAGCCTTAGTGAATTAATTGGTGACCTCTCTGAATCAAGAAGAAAACCACTAGAGGCTACCTCGAAAGACTCTGAAGTTACAGAAAATCAAGCTGAATGAGAGTCAAGCAGAGAGTCAACCACGTTTCTACGCATACGTTCCTTAAGTACAAAATTGAAGTTGAAGTTCCATAAATAGTGTTTTTTTTGTCCTACGCATAGGGCAAGAGCGTTTACATTTGTAGTTAATATAGGTAGTTATATTCTAGGATTTTTATCCTAAAATTATTATTTTAACCCCTATATGTGGGTTAATAACCAAAAAAGCTAACAATTTATTTTTCCTGTGCTTATAATACAAAAACTCCACTACTTTTTTTGGTATCTGGTGTTTTTGAATGCAAGTAATAACAAATAATCAATTTATTACGTTTACTTATCGCAATTAATTATTAGTAATTAATTACCAATCAAGCCTTCGTATTTTTATAATTTATCTGATGTGTCTTATATTGCGTATGCGGACGACCTGCTAGTTTTAAGCCGAACCAAGTCTATTTTAGTATTATCGGTGCAACGTATTTCCAGGATGTTTCGGGGTGTTGGTCTGTTTTTGAATTTTGATAAATGTGAATATTTAGTTTTCAATCCCAAATCATCAGCTCATGATTTGTCCTGTGGAGCCTCAGTAATTCGCAATGTTACGAGTTTACGGTGGTTAGGAATTAGTATTTGTTACACTGACTTTTTAGCGACTTCAAGTTATGAGATATGTGAAAGAAAAGTTGAAGATCGGATATGCGAAAATTGTACATGACCGTGGAAAATATTCACGCCGAGCTTTAGCTAAAATGTATTCCACATATTGTGACCATTCTGTCTGGTTTTTAAGTGGAATGTATTCACTATTGAATAAGAATGATTTGCGCCAGATCCGTATCGCTTACTTTAGATATTGAAAATTTGTATTGTACCTTCCCACTTCATATCGTAATACACGTATTATTGAGAAGTATGGTGCTACCAACATTATCCAATCGTTTGAATTGCTTAATAATAATTTGACAAGAAATGCCTGTGTCCCTAGGCCCAAACCATAATATTAACCGTGTGTTTTTGTCAGTGATTACGGTTTAAGTTATCTTTGTTTCTGTGTATTTGATTGATTTTTTTCCTTTTTAATGTGCTTTACTCCGCTTGTTTTGTATAAAAGTGGGTTATAAATAAATTATTATTATTATTTATATGGTTTTGTAAGTTCCCACAAATTTCAAGACTTAGATTTCATTTTTAATGAAACATTTTTATGTTTCATTGAAGTATTTTTATGTTTCATTGAAGTATGTTTGTATTCAGTATCAAATTAATATAGCTCGTATATGGTAACCTGTGTTCCATTCTTTCTAAACCCAACAGCCCAGGAAGGAAATCGACTTCACCTAGAATTCTCCTCTAGGAATAAAAAGAGCCTTTTTGGCTAGAGCTTTTTCTCTTCTTTTGAGATTAACACTTTTGGTTGATTGAAGCACCTAGTTTTCTGAGATATTTTACAGCCCCTTTTATTGAGCAATACTTCTGATTTGGCAAGAGCCGTGATCTCTTTTTAAATAGTTCCAAGAACCCGGTCCCTTTGGACTTGGCTCTGATTTGGTCAGGATTTCAATTCTTTTCATTAAAAGAATTCCTTTTTTGCTTTATATATTTTCTCTTGTCCGCTTTTCTTAGCAGTAAGGCCGTCAATCAATCTAAAGCATTAGCAGAAATATCACTCAAATTGAAACTTGATTGATCTTTTTTAACTTTACTTCCCTTTCAACTTTTTACCCAGTTTCCCCCTTTTACCAAGTTACCCATTTTTTCACCTTTCTATCCAAAATAAAATTGCTAAAAAGGTGAAAGAGAAATTTAGAATTTTTTTCTTCAAACGAACAACAATAATGTTTAAGTTTATTAAATCACAACAGTTAACAATAAATAGATAAGTTAGATAATAAGATATCTACTGACAGATAGATATATACAACAATTAATAAATAAAAAATAAAAAAATACAACTGCTAAGCATCCTGTCATCATTTATTAGCTATTTGGTTTCTCGAAAGGTCCTAGTTACAAAATTTAACCATGTAAAAATGCATTCTGATTTTTTTTTTTTTTTTAGCTGCTTTAATAAATATATGAAGAAATAATGTAAAAAGTGACGGGTTAGAAAAATTTTTCGTGGAATTTTTCAACTGCAATTTTTTAGTTTTTTAAAAAATGAATCATTTAAAGAGAAGGCTTCATTTGCCCAGAAAACTCTCTGGAAAGGTTTTCATAATTTCTCGTCCAAAATAAGTTGTACACATGATCAAAAAAGAATAATCAGATACGCTGAGTTTCTCTTTGCATAATGTTTACTGGTGTCAGAGAAACGTTTTTTTAAATACAGGTCCGACAACGTAAGCAAAGTTTCTGTCTTCAACAGCGTCCGTACTCCCTTTTTTTCATAGGCCCGTCGTCACCTTCACTTTTAATGGAATCTGCTTGTGCGGACGCCAAATTTGGAACGATAAAAGCAACCCTTTCCTTATTTTTTTCAAAAAATCCTTTATATAAAGGGAATGGAGGAACACCCTCCCACAGCTACCCCTTTCTTTAGTGGAAATTGAGAAAGTGTTACACGGCGCGTTTATATAGACTTGTAAACCCCTTGGGTGTCGCACAATCCACCAGAACGCCTGATTCTTCCATAAAACTGCTTTAGGTGGTCCTCATTTAACCGCAGAGTATAAACTGAAATCCTCATTTTATCCGCTCGTTCGTAAGCTCTAGGATAGCATTGACCAAAAGTAGCCGACCTTCCGTATAGTGGGTCCTAGAGTCCATACTTTTTCCTATTTTTTATGAACAAATTTCAGACTTGCCAAAGTTTACTATGAAATTTGCAGAAATTTGAAGAATGTACTATTTGGAGAAACTGGACTCCAACGAATTTTTTCTCTAGAATAGCCAAGAGATTTCAATAGCCAAGTCAAATGAATTGTCAAAAAATAACAAAAATCAGCTCTTCCAAGGGCCTTTGGCGGTAATTGGCATTTGATATAATAGCTTACGCCAGCCGAAACAGAATGACTTAAAACTTGTGCAGTTGTGCGAAATTTCCTTATTTCCGGACTTGTGGGTTATGCATATGGTTTACATACTAGATTAACAACCACTTTACTACAAAAAAAATACGTTGCTACATCTTACACTACCTTACTACACTTCCGTAGTAGTTCCTTGGCAAAACTTCCAAGTAATAATCAGAAAAATGTTGTACGTTTAACAAAAAGCTTCCAAGTTCTGGATTGGCAGCAGTTGAACAGCTCACACATGCAATGGAAATGCAATTTGACATAACATTGGCAATACAAAGAGACCTATTTTTTCCCAACTTATACTTTCGAAATCATAAAGATTTTAATCGACATCTTCTAAGGAAATAAATTATAAAAAAAATTGGGTCTTTGATGGGGGTTTGGCTTTAAAACCAAATGTAAAACGGGATCTCGAGTTCGACCTCGATAATGGCATTAATTTACAGGGTCAACACAGTCAGCCCGTATTGATCATTATTCCAAACATTCATATTATTAAAATCATCATTAACCCGAAACATTCACAGAACGAATACTTGTCAAGTAGTTACATATTTGTACTTAATAAATCACTTGAGATTATGAATATAAAGCTATAAATATTTATAGCCACTAATTTGAAAATCTAACGAAAGAAAAAAAAATGAATATAATACAGACTTGTTGAAAAATTACCTGACGGATTTAAATTTAATAAAAACCTTATATGCCCCCAGGGCATAACTTACAACACTTGCCTCCGGGCTCTAGGGGGTCTTATCGACCCCGAAGTTTTTGTTATTTTATCTTTAAACTATTTTGAATAAAATGGCTGTCTCAAAATGTTGATAGGATAAACTTGGGGAAAAAAGGACCTTGGGAGGGCTAGTTGCCCTCCAATCACTTATGACTCTTGAAAAGGGCAGTAGAAATTCCAAATTACAATCGAATGAGCCTCCTCCAAAGTTGATACTATCATCCCTTCTATAAAGACCTCATATGCCTCAGAAGCATAATTTACAAAAATGGCAGCGGGTTCTGGGTGGGCTGTGTTATTCCTATATACCCCTAAGGCATAACTTAAAATAATTACTCCTGGGGTCTTCCTTAAATCAAGGCAAGATTAAAGTAAAAAGTGATGTCGTTTTATTTTTTTATGTCAAATATAATTTGGTACCAGTTTAATATTATTGTTTAATTTTATAAAATTTATTTTCTATAAATTTATTTAATTAAGTAGCATTTCTTATTGTTGGACGTTTAGAAAATTAAACCTTTAAATTTTTGTAAATCTCCAGTTATTTTTATGGCTTTATAAAACCCTGTTAAATTAAAAATTGTCGTTCTCAATATTTTTTTACAGCTTAATTTTAAAGCGGTTGGTTATTTTTTTTTGGCCAATAAAATTATTGTATCCATCATTTCCTTTCATAATCATATATGTTTGACTGGACTAATGTGTAATTTTCTTAGGTGGGAGCTTTGAAAATTTTAATCGGGAAAAAAAACTTAAGAGACAATATAGAGGGTCATTTAAAACTGAAATAACTAAATGTAGCCAAAAGACCTAGAGAGATATACGTGCAGAATGTTCCTGCAAAAATAAGACGCTGCAAGATCCGCACAGACCATATACAACTCAATGAATGAAAGAGAGGAATGTAATCACAAAGAAATTACTTATCCTAATTATAAGCACATTCTTCCTATTTACAATCATTATCTACATCATTATTAATCGCAAAAGTTCTCCTTAAATAAATGAATTTGTTCCCTACTGTAAGTAAATGAATATTTAAATAGTTTTTCCGTTTATTTTTAAAAGTTTTGTTTAAAACGGGTTTAATGAGTGTCACTAAAAATCATTCTAAGTTACGATTGTGCCCAAATACTTTTATAATGCATACTAAATTAATTATAGCATAACTTGTGACTTAAAAAAAATGTATTATCACAACGCTAGGGGTTAATAATTTGAGCCGTTTTAGTTTTGTCTGAATCATAGAGATGGCAGGTAATAGCGCACAATTATAAAAAATAGGTTTTAGAGGACGATTTAAAAAAATATGTCACCGGTAAAATTTGAATTACCACTTAGTGCAAGATCTGTTGCCTAGTTTTTCTTTCTGGACAGTCAAAATGACTATGGCTTAGGGAACTGGTAACGACGGCCAATATGAAGACGAAATTTTATGCCCCGTCGACCAAAATAAAGTGTCGCTGCGTTGATGTGACTTGTCAAAGAGGTCTTCGGAAACGTTAAAAGGTCCCTGGCAGGAAAGACAATGCTAGAGAAATAAGTGACCGGGTATTAGTTCTGCCCCAGACTGTAATAGAAGAAAACTTGGAACTTCTTCATAACGAGAATAATCACTTGCAAAAACTGATAAACTACAGACCGAGTTGCTAAAAATTCGTCAAGGATCGCCCATCATTCATAATCATGCCCCGTCATATTCCCGCGTAGCAAAAGGACCCGGTTAGCATAGTCTGGTCCTCAAATCTATGAGAACTGCCCTAAAGAACTAAGTAATAGTAATTTATTAACACACACAAGGACAATACATTTTACTCACTACCGACCCAAGAACCTGGGGTCAGGTTGTCCTAAGGGACAACCTAAGAGGGAAAGAACATATCTCAAAGAAATCAAAATACTGAAAATGTCACCAAATAGATATCCCACGTACTAAAAGGGGAAAACACAAAGCTCCCAGCAAAAGAAATTGTACCAGGACGATGTGGTAAATATATTCTTAAAATGCAGAGCAAAAATGAATTATATGAAGCCGTCATGGTTTTAACAGACAAATCTGAACAGTTGTAGTTCAAACCAAAACCATTCATGAAGCGTCTCCAACGAATGGTAGCAAAAGAAGTACCAGGTTATGAAATGTGCAAAGAATGTAAGAGTTGTGTGATGGACTCAAGCCCCTCAGTTAAAGACCTCGTAGCAAAAGGAGAAACCTTCAAGGTTATCAGTGTTGAGGAAAGAGGAACGAGGAAAAATATACTTATTGAAGTCAGCCCAGTATTACGGAAAGAAATCATTTCAAATCGGGGACCTAAGTTCTACTTTTGAATGGTTGAATGCGAGGATTACATCAACATCATCCGATGTACGAGGTGCTGTCTCTATGGACATAAAAAATCAGATTGTAAGGGTTATGTTATGTACTCATGGTGCAAGGGTAACCATACTTACGAAAACTGTGAAAAACCCTTTTACAAGTCGCCCGGTGTGTAGGTATGTAGTAAAAAATTCAAATGTGAGCCAAATGCATCTTAGGAACTTAAAAGATGCCCAATCGCTCGCGAAATCATGGACCATCTCAAGAAGAACATTTATTATAGTTCAATACATAAAATGACTTACGTAGTGCAAACAAATTGAAATTTTTTCAGAATAACTTCCAGCACTCTTATAGCACAATAGTTCAGTTACAAAAGACACTTAGCAACTTAAAACCTGATGTGGCATTGTTAAAAGAACCGTATTTCAACAAGCTCGGAAAAATATCATATGTACCAACTGATTATGCAGTATTTTCAAAATTTGATTTTGAGAAAATATTCTTCAGTGCTGCAGTATTAGTTAAAAAAGAATTTAAGTGCGATATTCATAAAGACGAGTCTACAAACGAGTGTGTCACCGTCTCTATTTAGTTGAAGTCAAGAATAATTAGGGTCCTCAGTATATTGCTCCCCTTCGCTGCAATCTCTAGATTGTCAGCTGAGTATTTTGGATAGAATGAAAAATTTCTTCTGTGATCTGTGTGGATTTTAACGCTAAAGGTCTAATGCTGCTAAATGATGTTTCTACAGATCATAAAAGGAAAGAATTAGAGGATTTTGTAACTTGTAAGCAACTTGTTGTTAATAATGATCCTGATTCACCCACATATGATCATCATTATTCTAGCCCAGATTTAACGGTTGCTAGTATTCAACTATTGACATATAATTAAAAATGGAGTCCTACAAGATCCTCTTTCACTGTCACACCATTTGTAAAAGTCTTGATCTTAGTTGTAATGATGAGATTATAGAGAAAAATATGAACCATCTATATAATTTTAAGAAGACCGATTGGGACGTATTTAGTGCTGTTTTACTGAACCGTATTGATGAAGTTTTTCACATGTAATATGGCTCCAGAAGAAGCAGCTGATTTACCCGTTGATCATTTAACTAAATTATTAGAGTAGGCTGTAAAAGAATCAACTACTGTGTCATAATAATTTTCTTAAAAGACATTCCCGTTGGTGAATACCACAGATGAGTGAGCAAAGGAAAGAATATAGACGTAATACGAAAATTTTTAAAATATTAAGATCGATAAAAGGCGAAATAAATATGAAAAATGGTAAAAGAAAATATTTGATCGGTAATTTTGAAGGCTAAAAAAGACGAATGGAGGGATTTTTGTGAAGACATAGGGACTATGGATCCGTGGAATACAATTTATAAGATTTTCCGGTTGAAAGGTGGGAATGCAAGGCCTATCCATATTAAACATAGTTATGGTACATTTACGAAGTCAATAACTGAAGCTCGGGATTTACTTTTAAATATATGGTTCACGAAAGATTAGATATTAAATGATATTAGTTATCATCATGCAATTCGAAAAGAAGTTAAGCAAATATTAGAAGAAGATGTAGAAAATAGTGTGGATTTTCAGTTTCAAGACCTTTTAGATATAATAGGAAAATTAAAACCAATTAAAGCCCCAGGCCAGGATGGAATATTGAATTTAATACTGAAAAGAATATGAATGAAAATGCACACACTCTTTTAAAAATAATAAACGCGTGTTTGAAAGTATCGTATTTCTCTAAAGAATGGAAAAAGGCTCATTAACATTAGTAATAAATAAAATTAACATAAGTAATAAATAGTAATAGTAACAGTAGTAATAAATAAAAAGGGTAAGAAAAATGACGGTAATGCTCGATCGTATGGCCCGATAAGTCATCTTTTTCATTTAGGAAAAAGTTTTGAGAAGTTGTGGTAAAGCTTTCTAATTTAGTTAATGATTAATTGAGAAAAAATATATTGAGACGCAAAAACAAAGTTTCAAAATACCACTTTTTAAGATAAAGATACAAATCGTGGAATGTGTAAGCTTGGAGGGAACTTGCGCAATAACCAATGTCATGGCTAAATGTATCAATGTCCCGGAAGGACGTGGTTAGTTTTTCATATATATACCCAGATTTTTTAGACTGAACGGAGACTTTTTGACTTGCGGGGCGAACCTCTGCCTGTTTATTTTCTCGTTAGAAATACCTTGGGATCTTGTCAGAACATTGTAAGTGTATAAGTATCTTATTATATATTATTGTATTTTCTGAGACTTGTGGTCTACTTGGGACAGCCAGTTCCAGTAGAATATCTATATCTGTAATTATTGTATGTAAATTAAATAAAAGTATTGTATCTTAGACAACCTCTCCACGATCTACCTTTAGCCCCTCGAACAAACCCAGTCGGTACGCCTCATTAGTTCGGTCATAGCCTAAGGCACGCTACCAAAGTTTAATTACCTTAGGGCCAGAGTTTATCCCCCACATAAATGGAGACTAAGGGCATCTACGATTATACACATCAAAGACCATAAAAGACATTTAACAAACCCGGGTGGCTATTAGAGAAACTGGGTCGAGAAGGCTAGATAAAAATAGTAGATTGGAAAAAAGGGCTTTACCAGAGGAGAAAATTACTTCCCTTTCACCAGTACTTGAAATTGCAAAAATTATAGCAGAATACGCGGGAAATTCAGATGTAGATGAGTTTATCGAAAAATTACAAAATTTCGACGAACTAACTGAAGCGTTTGAGGATAAGGTCAAAGAGCAATGCGTTGCAGCCAGATTAAAGGGAAGCGCCCTTAAACATTTTGAGGCAATTAAGGAAAAAGAGCCCAAGGACATCAGTACTCTAATTGAATTTTTTAAAACAAGATTCATAGAGACAAGCATCTCCGAGAGGCTAAGAACAGAGGTAGTGACATTCAATACGTCAACTAGTATCAGGGAATATGCAGACAAAATTTGTTGATCCGTATGCTTACAATTAGAGAAAGGCGGAAATTACGAGACAGTACAGAAAGTATAACTACATACTTTTACCCAAGGGTTACCAAAAAAGTTATTAAGACTAATACTATCTCTGAAACCTGAAAAGTTATAGCAGTATATAATACTAGTCTAAACAGAGGTAAAAATTGACGAAGCTATGAAAAGTTTGACCAGATCTCAATAAATAACACAGGAGCCCAAGAAAGTATAAAATATGAAAGGGGACAGAAAAGGCTGAGCATTGAGGAGCCAAATCATGAACCAAAAAGGCGCGACGGAGGCCGAGGGTCACCGTCTTGGAAAAGAGATGACAGATTCCACGACCTTGAGAGATTAGCAGCTAATAACTATAGAAAATATGGGCACCCTCCTCCACCAAAGACAGATAGTTGGGGAACCAACAAGGACAGATCAAAAATATTTAGAAGTAACCAGGAAACAAACAAACAATTTAAGAGAAAATTTTATTGCTATTATTGTAGCAAACCAAACCACTATGCAGCAGATTGCTGGCATAGAATACACAAAGAAGGCTAGACGTAAAAGACAAAACACCAGTTCAGAACGCAAGGGGGCAGAAATTTAGGAAGACAGGGAGAAAATAATACTTGGCCAATACCTAATAATATTCCTGAATTTAGGCCTAGGAGGCAAACGGTTAACAATACCCAGGGCCAAAGTAGCAGCGCTGAAGAAAACTGGGATAATCCCAGAAACTTTAGGCCAAACAGTTGGCATTTATACGGAGAAACCAGCCTGTAAGGGTCGACAGAGCTGTTTCTTTACAAAGACCCCTATATAGTTTAGAATGTTGTGATACAAATGCAAATAATAATAGTCTACCGATTCTGCGTTGTTTTAAAATTGAGTGTTTTCAAAACTTACCATGTTTACTGGATACAAAAGCGTCTAAATCATTAATTCGAGAGGAAGTTTTTAAGAGGTTTCCTC
>NC_142805.1:72378000-72420399 GCF_049724085.1 Artemia sp. Qi Xiang Cuo | reverse complement strand
TCACGTGATAATCTAATGGGGGGTTTTCGATTGAAAGTTTATTCTTGTTCTAATGGGGGGGTTTTCGATTAATATTTTGTTAGATGGGTTATCGATTATTATTTTGGTTGGTGATTCGCGAGCATCGTACCATAGTAGAGGTGGAGTTTGATATAGCAAGGAATTAAATCAGTGGTTCAAATGGGGAGCTTATATTAATGACCATATTGAGTTGAATTCGGTTTGAGAAGATCCAGTTTCCATAGGGAGTGATGGGAGCCACAAGTACTAATTATCTTTATAAATACAAATATAAAGAGATAAAATTAAGAAAGTAATGTATTTATTTTTTACTCACATAAGCGGTACAAAGTCTCTTCAGGAATGTCAATTATACAGGTATGTAACTTCACAGTCATAGACACCAAGACAATGTTATAGACTGGGGCATATACAATGCAATAGATAAGTCACTTACATTAGACTGTTTTCAAAGGTTCACTGTAAACTGGTTAAAGGCTCATGATAAAACTGATAATAGACTCGTAATCGACCGCTACTAGACTGGCAAATAGCCTCCAATAGACTCAATAGACTGGCGCAAAAATTGCTAAGTCCTAACTATATGCTGTTTCCGATTTTACCGGAGGTTACATTCAGGCACCGCTAAAAATTATGTTACATTGGTCCTATTGGATCACACAGTATTTCTTACATCAGTATTGGACGGGGATACACCAATGGGATACTTGAATTTTGAAACGATTTATGACTTTAAAACTTCACTTTGGAATTTTTCTCTACAAAAAAAAATTTTACATTGTAATTTTTTTCTAGCGAGATGTCACTTAGTTTCCAAAAGAATTATAATTTATCTCTGTGAAAGTTGTTAAAGGACAATGAAATTTAGTTACATTGGAATACATAATTTTAAACTTAGTTTTCAGAACAATGCAATTAGATTACACAAAAATATTTTGTATCTCGAGCGACTATTTTTTGTATAATAAATTCTACCATCTCTTGATAGTTTGGAAATTCAAGCTCTTAAGATTTAAATTACATTTCTGGTCGCCCGTCATGTACGTTTGGTGACACTGATATTTATTGCATACTTTGGCGACGCAGAGGCGGATTTATTTATTGCTGTTAACTTTTCTGTGGGGAAAGATTTTTTCATAGAGTTTGTCCAATTAAGATACGATTGTTTCACTACTTTTTAAATTCGACGATTAAGTCTTATTCGATCTGTAGGTTACTTGAATTTTTAGGTTCATATTTTGGGCGATTTTATTTTACTTGGGTAACTTTAATTGGAAAATTTTGAGGTGTTTGAAAATTGATCCCATTACAATAATGCTATCAATGTACCTTGTAACTTCATCCAGAGATGATTTTCCAATTACTGGTGCATCGTCTACCCAGAGAATGCAATGCACATGTGGTGCACCTCTCGTTTGGTATTCAATTCGCCAAAAGTAATCCTTGATTTTAACAAAGCCAGGATTCAACTTTGCAGAGACAAGATCATTGAATATGGCCCTCAATTTTTTGTGAAGACGTGTAGCCATAGATAGAGGGTACATTGCTGTTAATTCAGCTGGTGTCATTTTATCAAGGCCAACCACGTGGCTGTTGATGTCACGTAAGTGTCTTATGAATTCTGGAGAATACCATTCTGCACAAGAGGCTATAAGAAATAACGTTGGTGGCCCGTCTTGCTCGATCATAGACTTAACTTTTCCCGCCAACGCATAAAAATATGGTCGAGATCCTCATACTTTTTACTGGACTGAAAAAATTGACGTTTCCATTTCACCGTCTCTGTTTTGAAGTCGATCCACAAAATATTTTGCGCTTTGATTAGGCATAACAGTCCTAATTATAGGTGCAACACTATTACAAAAGTTAGAATGCTCTTAACGCTGAAAGATGTGAAACAAATAGTTTTTGTCTAGACAAAAGTGTGGGTGTCTACTAAGAAGACGCCCTTTGATGTAATCTTCATTTTACATCGAATACCTACTGGCCATTTCCTACATATGGTTTTTGCCATCATGAAAGAGATTTGGAAATGCTTTGATGTCCAATTCCTCTTGAAAGAGATCCTCCTCTAAACCATGTAGTCTTTTCAGTTGAAATTGGGTCATTCTCAATGTTTTTGTTGTTCTTGAATTCATCAATAAAGTCTTTTGGCACTGATGAGTCAAGAAGTTGTATACAGAAATGCTCTACTAAGTGTGACTTGGCATCATTTTTTATTTTTTATAAATTTGCTCCCTATAGTTTTTATTATTTTTGCTCTTGTCCAATTTCTTTTCCTTATAAACGAATCTCAAGAGTCTCTTTCAACTCTTATAGTTTGTTGCCTTAATGTTCCTATAAAAATTATTGTTTTCTTTCAACCAAAGGGATGCCTTATGTATTTTCCTAAGATCAATAAGCGCTGCCCAAATGTTCTTGTTATATGTAGCCTGTCTCTTGAAAAGTATCACAAAGCTGTCAATGTTAAGCAACTTGTCTGGTTGTACATCTGCATTTGTACCGTGAGTAACATGTGATATATTTAAAATACGAAAAAATTTTTCTTCTAAAGATAATTCCGACATAAATTAAACTTCCCCTAATTAAGTTCAAATTCCGTTTCCAAGAGTCTAAATTCTTAATCAAAAAAAAGATAAAATGCTTTTTGGCCTCAGCAAAACAACTATACTATTCGGTTTTGAATTTCGCTAAGATATTTGATAATAAAAAATTACCAGATACAGAATTCACAGGAAGCTTAAGTTATAACGTATGATAATCAGATATATTTAAATCAAATTATTGGACGGTCAGTGAGCACAATGAAGTGAGTTTGCAAACATAATTACAAGGTAGCGGCCCCCGCCACAGGACTTGGGCCAATCGTAAAATAGCTAGTCGGGCGAAGAATCTATACTTGTGCGATATAGTGAAGAAAAGTGTTTTTCGTGTCAATTATGGATTGTCTCTATTGCCATCATCATTATTTTTGAGAGCCAATTTAATCCTTGCCTCTATCGTTGTCAGTGAAGTGAAGCACTGTTGTACACCTAAATGTAAAGTCTCAATAAAACTATTTCTTTTCTACTTGTGTATTTAAGTTATATCGCTGTATTTAATCATAGAGTAGGTAACTAGTTCGAATACCCCCGTCGGTAACGTTCCCAGGAATCTGATTTCTAACTAAACATCAGAGGTATTTGACAAGAAGATAACTCGAGGAAGAGGTTACATTAATATTGTTAAGCATTTTATTTTCTCACGTTCAGCGAGTGGCGCGATCGGTACACCACTTTAAAATCATAGTATTACTTTTGTGGTCCCAGATGCCATTGCCACATTTGGCGTACCTTGATTGCCAAAGCTTTAAAGCAATAATATTACATATGGCACCTTCTTTGGCGTTATAAGTGGTACAATCGGAGAATTTATAAGGTGTCCGCTCACAGCTTTAAAGCATAATATTAATTTTGACGCGGTCAATCTTTATTACCACAATTAACACAGTTTATTTTTTTATAGCTACATATGGCACGGTCGGAAATTTGGAGGAAGACACGCGAACTAGTTAGTCTATAAACTTTGTAATTTAAATTTAATCATTGGAAAGATACAGATATATAGAAAGAAAAGTGAATAGGGCTACATCCGCTAAGCTTTAACAGGAGAACCCAAAATACATCATAGGAAATAATAGCCACCTTCAAAATAGATTAAGTGAAAAAAAAATTATTTTGAGATAATTTAAAACAAAAAATTTCAGAAGAATTAAGCGAACTATTAATGACGCAAAAGTATGACATAAAAAATGTAGAAACAGCAAAATCTGTTCCACAACGCAATGGAAAATCGTAAATAGACGAATTAAAAATCTAATTGGACAAGTTTGTTGAATTAACAAAAACCGAAATAAAAACACTATTAGGCACGGTTATATTAATCTTAAAAGGGCAAACCCTAACTTTCTTAAGGCAAATTGAAAATAATATCGGTGATGATGCTAGCTTGCCAAAAAATACGGTGGACAAATTTTTAGCGGCATTGTTAGATAGATTATCGAAACCAGTTCCACAAATAAATTAAAACACGGAATGGTATGCTTTGACCATTCACAAAACGTAAGAGAATATCTTGATAATATACGGATTTCAGTAGAAGCGAAATACGGAGAAGGTTCAGGAGAACTATATGAAAAAGACATATTACATACCTGTTTGCAAGGGCTACCCCCAAAACTATATAGAATGGTAATATCCAAAAGTATTCAAACGTTGGACCTTGCAGTTCAGGAAGTGGGCAAATGATAGAAGTTGATACAATGGTGGCAAATCACGGAAAAATAAAATTAAATAGCCTAGGCGAAACAAACGCAAACCTGACCTTCAAGGGCGATCAGGCGTCTCCCAATTTCTTTTCAAGGGATAATTCCCCAGTGCTACAAAGAAATAGAACGCAAGAACCCGCTATGCAGAAAACAGTACGTTTTCAGCCCGTCAAACAAATTAGTCATGAAAATAACCCGACAATAATAAGATGCTATATTTGTAATCGACCTAGGCACATCACGAGAGTGCCGTTATGTCCCTAATCGCACACTAAGTATGGCTGTCGGTACTACGAAAAACTATAGCAACCATTTGTTCGACAGAAAACATTTTAGCACCAATAGTAAAACATGGTGTAACCAGGGAAGATTGCGCTACTCACTTCTTTACAACAAATATCAGCCCAATTTGTGCTATATCCCTTCCAATACAGAAATTGTTTACTGATTTGAAACCTCAGATACTCGCCAAAGCCAATATAATGCGAGAATGGTATATAGAAATCCCGAAAATTTGTCGACGGGAAATTAAAATTTTTCAAGCCGACGGCAAATAGTTAATTGCCCGACGGGAAATGGAAACTTTTCAAGCCAACGGCATTTGCAGTTGACGCCAGCACCCGACACTGGCGCAAGAAATCCAAACTATCGTAATAATACCTGGCAAAATCAACAAACAAATGTAAATCAATTAGATATGCCTACGGAATCTCACATGTCTGAATCTCTTCTGCAGACAACGACGCATGAAACAAATCCACGGGGAAACGCGTCAGGCCCCTCAGAAGAATAAATTGGACCCAGAGGGTGCCTAGAATATTTTATAGGTCCAAACCAATAATAGTACCGTCCTTTAGTGAGAGTAGTAACACGTTACCTATATTTAATGATTTGTGTGTGGCAAATTATTACTTTAAAGCTTTGATTGACTCTGGTGCAACAAATAGTATCATAAACTCATGCGTATTTAATATGTTGCCTCCGCACATTAGGCGACAGAAGAACCCTAATAATCCCAATTCAACTAGCGTGACAGGGCATAAATTGGATGCAAGAGGTACAATTCGCCTAGAAGTAAAAAGGGATAATAAAATTTTTCTAACAAATTTTATAATATGCGATAACTTTCCGTATGAAGCCATTATCGACGCAAATTTTTTTAAGGTCTAATAAGGTACTATTAGACGTAGAAAACGAAAGGCTATTCTACCCGGCCAAGGTCGGAAAAGGAGGTTCTATCTTAAGAAATTGTAACAGAGGTTAGGAAGAGAACGTAACAGTAAATAAAATTTCTGGCAGTATAATATTGCAATCTTTTGATCCTCATATCTCGCAAGGAGGACATGGCATAATCAGAAATTTGTTAAATTATTCTGAGAGACACTGAAGAGATGAAGTAAATTTAAATAATAAGCGTATTGAATCGGCAAAAATAAAAATAGAAGATCCATGGCAGTAAAGGTCAAACAAAATCGAGAAAATAGTGGAATTATGGAAAAAAGTAGTGAAACCCAATGCAGTTCAGGCCCAGCCAATGTTCTTGGCGGATATCGACAGCATAAAATTTAATAGACAATGAAAATAAAGAAAAATATTATGGATTCGCGATACGGAAAACAAAAATCCCTCCCAAAACAATGCAAAGAATTCAAATATCACAGATGATTGAACCAGTAGAAAATAAATCTGAAATTTGGTTTGCGACCTCGTCAAATGAAATTCCTGAAAATCTGCTATGCGAAGAACAGATTATATCTTACGACAAAGGAGAAAGTTTTATTTGGGTAACTAAAAACCACGAAAATGATACAATTATAATAAAAAAGGGGACGTGTTAAGTTCAAATTCAAGTTATCTCGGAGAATGATTTAGATAGATGGGAAAATTCCAAAAGAAACCTAGTTAATGGCATTAAAACCTCAATTAACAAATACCCTTTAACTAAATCGCAATTCTTAAACAAATTTGATATGTATCATATTACGTACCTAGAAATATAGAAAAAATTATGCGATTTATTATGTAATTTTAAATATTCATTTTCAAAATCTTAATACGACATCTTGATGGTATAATTCTATTAAAATTAAATTTTAAAGACTGGTAACCTTCTAGCGAAACAGCATATCATGTGCCGTATAAGCACAAAGAATGGTTAAAAAATAAAATTCATGAATTAGAAAAAATGAAATTATACGCCCCAGTATAAGTCCGTATTCTGCACCAGTGATCTTGGTACAAAAAAAGAATGGTGATCTTAGACTTATTGTAGATTATAGAGCCCTTAACAAACAAGTACTTAGTGATAAATCTCCTTTACCGAGAATCGATGAAATTCTTGACTCTATTTCAAGCAAAAACAAAATTTTTACTTCTTCAGATCTTACCCAAGGCTACAACCAAGTGAAAATAGCCGAAAAAGATGTCTATAAAACTGCGTTTTCTACGACTGAATGTGGTTCATATGAATACAAGAGTACTTACAGGAGATGACAATCGTTCCTCGGTTAGAGCAAGGTATGCTGAACTACATATTGCTCCATTTTTCGGATTTATTAAGTTTTATAATGCTCTTTTCATGCTTTTAAACATCGAAATAAAATGCTACTAATTTTCTTTCAAGATTTTTTTATGCCTGTTTCTAGTGTACATTCTTATAGTTTAAGACGTTTGAATGAATTTAGACCACCTAAGCCTGTGACAACTAGGTTTATGTTTTGTATCCGCCATGTTAGCCCTCGTGCCTGCAGTAGTCTGCAAGATGAGATCGAGAAGGTGACCGATGTCCCTGAATTTAGAAGTCTGTTAAAAGAACATTGTTATAGGGTATATGGGGGTGAGTGAGTCAGTTCCCCGGTCTCTTTTGCCTTTAATTTTTTAATTTTTTTGTATTTTTGAGTTTGGTTGATAGATAGAGAAGGAGAAGGTCAAAGATGTTGAATGCTGAGAATTGATGTGTTGGCAACGAGTAGGGGTGGTACAGTCGCTTATTATCGATTTTTATATGATAGTTCTTTTTTGTTGTTTTAAGGCCTAGTGATCTCCTGTACAAGCTTATATTATGTATATTTTTTTTTTTTTTTTATGAATAAACCCTAATTTAACTAAAAAAAACAACTGTAAGAAAGGAGCGACCAGCTCAATAGTAACCAAAACTCTAACAAACGGGATGGCAATAGATACATTAAAAAACTTTTGATGCCAATAGATACATCAAAAGAATCAAATTTCAATTCTGATTTTAAATATATAAGTTTTATCAAGTTCACCCCTCAAACGTTACGGGTCCGAGACAATTTACCTGATTTTTAAAATCAGGGATAACGACTCCATACAATCCATAGAGCCCTAATTACAATAAAACCATCATATTCAGCATATCAGAAAACCCTATTGTAGAGGTGTCAAGCTACTATCTGCAGAAATGTGGAATTTTGTATTTTCTGCCAGAAGAAAGATCAAGGATGCATGGTTTTTTTGGGTTTTTTTTCCAGGGGTGATCGCAACAACCCATTGGTCCTAGAATATCGTGTTTTCAGGGGGGATTTTTTCTGGTAGTGGAGGGAGGTCGGGGGTTATATGGGAGGATCTTTCCATGGAGGAAGTTTTCATGGGAGAAGGGACATTGCTATGAAGGGGGCGCCGGATTTCCCAAAATTATTTTAAAAAAAGATCAGAAATTAAATATATAAAAAACAAGTTTTTCAACTGAAAGTAAGGAGCAACATCAAAACTTAAAACGAACAGAAAATATTACTTATATGATTAGGTTCACCCCCCCCTAGTCAATACCTTGCTCTTTAAGACAAAGATTTTTAATTACTTTCATAAGAGCTATTTATTCTAATTAACGGCCTTTGTGATTAAGGGGTCATTTTTAAAGAATTAGAACAAAATTCGACCTTAGGGTAAAGAGGGAGGTATTGACTAGGGGCGAACCCCCTAATATACGTATTAAAAATATATGAATATAGAAGTCCGTTACGCAAGTTCATTCCTAAGTTACGTATATTTATTACTAATAAAACCGTTCATAAATAGAATTCATAAATAGAGTTCATAAATAGAAAACTTTCGAGAGTCATTTAACCAAATAAAAGTAAAATTAATATGCAAATTTTTTTTTAATTATTCATGTAGGGTAAGCCAAAATCAAAACCTGCATTAATTCAAAAACGTTCAAAAATAAAATAAAAAAAAATTTTTTTACTGAAAGTAAGGAGCGACGTTAAAACTTAAAACGAACAGAAATTATTCCGTATATGAAAGGGCTGTTTCCTCCTTAACGCCTCGCTCCTTACTCGAAAGTTTGACTTTCTCACAACTCTATTTTATTTTTTTAACAACAAAAACTTTAGCGTAAAAAGGGAAGCGTTGAGGAGGGGACAGCCCCTTTCATATACGGAATAATTTCTGTTCGTTTTAAGTTTTAAAGTCGCTCCTTACTTTCATTTAAACTTATTTTTTTATTTAATTGTAGTAAAGCTGACTAATTAAGCCAGAATTTGATTTTAGTAAAAATATTAAGACTTGAAATACAAAATGCAAATTTTTGAAAATACCACTTTCTATTAAGATTAAAGAGCATATCCTGGTATGTGTAGAATTGAATACGAAATTGAGAAATTTACCACTTCTTAGCTATGCACGTCAGTGGGCCCGATATGATGTGGTTTATTTACGGTGTAAAAGTTACATTTTATGGGATTGGGGAGCTAATAATAATTTTACGTCGGACTAACCTCTGGTCCGTTTATTTTGGGAATACCTTAGAAAAAATCTTAAGTGTTCTAATGTCTTGTAATTTGTATTAGAATATTATTGTATTTGTTTATTCTGTACGACAATTAGTCCCAGTGGCCTATTTACAGGCATACCCTGTATCGTTGGGCGTTGCATAAATAAAAGTATTATATACCAAACCTTTATACAATGCTATTTCAGCTTCTCGTTAAACCCCAGCAGGTACGCTTCCAATAATTAATTAGATAGAAACTAAGGGCACGCTACCCGAGTTTTAATCACATTAGGACCGAAACTATACCCCCTATAAAGGGCGTAATAAGGTATCAACTATAACCTAACAACGACAAGCTTAAACTCACTTTACCACAAAAGATCAGATATTAATTTTATGCTAAAGCAATTTTTTTTTCAAATAATTAATAAACTATTCATGTAAAAAAAAATTCTAGTTTAGAAGTAAAACAATGAGGATGATTTTTCAAGTATTTTCTTCTATCCGATTCTTTTTTCTTTCAAAGTCATTAACATCCTCATCAATTTACAAGTCTCTGCTTACCCAATGGTGGAATGGCCTTCATGAAAATAATTCTGATTCTCGCTCGTGTTCGCCGAGGCCATAGGAACAGGGAATGTGGCGGTCTCGTTCACAAACGACCAGGACTATGTCTCCTTTGAAGGGATTTCGATGATGACGAAGGAAAACAAACTTTTTACATGTGCCACCAAAGGAAAAATTACTTTTAATCTTGATCCCAGAACCCCATTTTAAAAATTGGAATATCTCGGAAAAGGTCCCTTCGGTAAAGTATTTATGGGGAGGGACAAAATGACCAAAAAAATGGTGGCCATCAAAATAATAACTATTGAAGATCAAGCATGTGAATGAAGGGTCAGTCGAAGAACTGGTGAAGGCAGGGTGGCTTGATGAGTCCCACATTTCGAGTATTATTCGTGGCATTTTAAATGCCTTAGTTTATATTCGCTCGAAGAATATAATTCAGAGATATTAAACCCGCTAATGTATTAGCATCTAGAGTTGGTGAAGTGAAACTTATGACTTTGGCACTGCTATACCGATTAAAAATGAAACGGAACGGCCAGAATTAGAAGAAACCATTAATTTTATGGCACCCAAACAATTCAAAAATTTACTAAACTCCACCAAGTCAGATATCTGGTCAGTCGGTATAACAGCAATCAAAATGGACACGAATAAATAACCCGCGCCCAAGATACATTTTAGCCATCTATTGAAGCAATATATTCACAGTAATTATTCCCCTCGATTAGAAGGAAAGTTTTCAAAGGAGCTCAGAAGTTTTACTGCGGCCTGCCTTGATATAGACCCAGACAGAAGACCTACAGTCGGGCAGTTGCTAAAGCACAGCCTTTTGGAGCCTAGTTACAGACCTCTTATATAGTAATTAATCCAAGCAGTACACTATTGCACCCATGTTTTTGCAGAGAGCGCACCAACTTTTAAATGATCATAACAAGTAAGAGGAGCAAAACGATTGTTTATTGTACTCCTGGTTAGATTTCTTTGGCCCAGATAAGCAAGGAAATAAAGTTCATGCATTAGTCTATAGTAACAACGAATCGGACACACAAACAACGAATCAGACACACAGGAAGAAATACCAAACAGCCCATGTTTCTTGAAAGTAGAATATTTTTATTTGCCCAGTGTGAAAAGAAAGACAATTGAATACAGAGCATAGAACTAAAGGTTCAGTACAACCTCAAGACAAAACTTTAAGCCATTGGAAAGGAGAAGGACAATCAAGCGAATTTCAATATTTCATAATTTAGAGTCACCAGAAGTACACAGAAATTGCTTGAGCAACAGACCCCTAGCATACAAAAAGGGCTAAAAACAAGTCACGCTGACGGTTCTTAACAGGTTCAAACACGGCGAATGGGTCAAGAAGGAGCATATTTAGAGATAAGATTTTGAGGAAATTTCAGTCTTCCGAAACTTCCAAAAACTGTATTAGAATTTACTGAGGAATTAAAGACAAATTAATATTAAAATCAAGTAGTTTGGGGCATCAAGCCATGGCTAATTGTAGAAAAAGCCAAGCCAGATAGTTCGAGTGAGTGAAGGCCTGAAAACTGAGAGAATAAAAAGGTTTGATAAAACTAAATAGACAAAACAGGTTAAAGCCAGACACACAGCTCAGGTAATCTTATGAGCATTATAGAGAGGAAGCAATATGATTAGAAATATCAAACCGTGATGAACCCCAGTAGATAGAAGGAGGTAGAAAAGCCAAACAGCCCTCTTGTCTAGTTTTAAACTAAACAAATATAAAATCAAATAGAAAAAAGGTAAAAAATGACAAGCATAAAAACAAATAAGCAATAATAGCAAATATCAATGAATTAAAATTAACCTAAATAAAATAGAATAAAACAAAAATTATATCATATAATGAAATAAAATTATATCTTAAAAGTCAGAAATTGATTTAAATAATAAACAAATGCAAATTGCGCAATTTGAACATTTAGAAACAGCAATTTTACGTATAGCCCACGGGATATATGGCGAGATAATTAGTTTTGAGAAACGGAGTTTCTTTGGTTGGTACAGTAAAAAATCAAGCTTTATATATTCAGTCCACGATGTAAGAGCATGATGTTCAAAGCTTGTGATTTCTAGAGGGTATTCAATAACGTAACGGATGTGGTGACTAATTTTTCAATTATACAACTTTCAATAACAATAATAACGTACCTCGCTATCCTAAAGCCCAAATTAACCTATATCCAAAACATGTTAATTTTGCATACTTTAACAGCTTTTTTGTTCATAACTTTTTTCTTTTTTTGTTTATGAGCCCAATATACGAGTACCGGGCCTCGGCACTCGGTACGTGTCAGGCTTCTATATATGGATTCTCACTGTTGCTTGTCATCCAAACGCAGACAATTTGAACCTTTTCTTGATGTCATGACGTCCAAATAGACCTTAGATTGGAAGTAAATGCCTTTGCAAAATTACCTTTTTAATATTGGACCTTCAACTTTTGCTTCAGTCTGTCTTCTGTCATTATGAAAGACATATCCCCAAACCTTTGTTTCTTTTAATTGTTCAGGCGGCGGGACAAAAACTTCTTTTCTTCCAACAATTTATCTAGTCCAGGATTTTGGTTTTCAAAGCTATGGTAGGCATTAAAACCACTCTTGTTTCTTTTAATTGTTCAGGTGGTGGGACAAAAACTTCTTATTTCGCCTCGGCTTGTCTGTTTTCATTATGAAAGACATATCGCCGAACCTTTGTTTCTTTTAATTGTTCAGATGGTGGGACAAAAACTTCTTTTTTTTCCATCAATTTATCAAGTCCAGTTTTTTGGTTTTCAAATGAATGGTAGGCAATGATGACCTTAATTATGTCAAAATCCAAAACCCAACATCATCGCTATCATTTTCAATTTGTTTGGTTCGTTTTACCTCGGCATGTCTTTCGTCATTATGAAATACACGTCACCGAACCTTTGTTTTTAAACAAAGGTATGGTAGGTATTGATGACCTTATCCATGTCAAAATCCCAAACCAAATCCTCATTGCTATCATTTTCAATTTTGACACGTTTTGATAATTGCTGTCGAGGTGATTTTAGTTTACTCGCTCACATGTTCGGTGTTGCATGTCACATTTTTGGATTTTGATTACTTCAGACAATTTAGCAATGAGCTTTGCTTTAGCTGCCCGTAATGGTGTTATAGCTGCCCGTAATGGTGTTATAGCTGACCGTATTGCCCGCAATTGATGGTCCTGGTTGTCACTTTTCACATCATATCACGTTTGATAGGTCAGGTGTTGGTTCCACAGAATCATCATTTATAGTAACTGCAACTGCAAATTTTCATTTCTTGGGCCTTCCAACAGATATTTTGTTGGATAAATGACTGACTACATTTTGAATATCAGCTTGACGTAACGAGTCAATTTAAGCAAAAGGAAAACCAAACTAATTGCAAAATTTTTAGGTACTTTTCTGGTTTGAGTTAAAAACTAACATTATTGTTGACACCATAATTTTTTTGCAGTATGCAGTTAAATAAAATTATTTTATTGAAAATTCTCAGGAATTATTCTAGTTTTACATAACTAAAGCCGAAAACGTTCACAGCAAGTTTGGGTATTTAATTTTTTTTGTTTTTTCATACATTCCTAAAATATTATTGTTATCCTATTTTAAATCTGTCATATTTTCTGATTTTTGGCAATGTGATGGTGATACGCACTGATACACAGCAATCGTAGTTAATATTTTCAATAAATGGAGAAAAACTTTTATTTTAGTTCAAAACATTAGCAACATAAGGAGGGCTTCATAACTTACAGAGGCAGAGGATTTCTTAAACAAAAAGCGAATGAAGGCAGACCAAGCCCTTAAAGCCTTAAAAGACATGAGAGTGTTAGCAAACCAACAGGGCGAAACCAACAAACAAATACTTCATGTATTTAATGCCTTTTTTTATTCACCTTTGATATCATTTTTTGCAACCATTTGTAACGTAATGAAGGCTCCAGAACTTAGAGAGGCAGAGGACGTTTTAAACAAAATGCGAATGAAGGCAGACCAAGCCCATAAAGCTTTGAAAGACATGAGTGTTAGCAAAACAATAGGCCAAACAATACCATCAGTCTTTTCAAACAGCCAATAAAGCTTTGAAAGACACGAGAGTATTAGCAAACCAACGGGCCGAAACGAAAAAACAACTACTTCAGGTATTTAATGTCTTTTTTTATTCACCTATACCTTTGATATGATTTTTTAACTAGTATCTCTTTTGAAAATGCAGGATGGTCTAAACTGCTAACCACAGTCAGGTAAATTCCACTATAAGCTTCTCTTTTTTTTGAAATTCTTATTAAAATATAAAAATCGTATACAATGAGGTAGGAATTTTTAAGAAAACAACATTTTTGAGAAGTAGGAGAACATTTCATGTACATTCTACTGCAGCAATGCTTTATTTGATTTAATTTTTATTTGATTTTTGAAGCCTTATTTGATTTTATTTTGAATTTAACATTTTTATTTGATCTGGTTTTGAATTTCAAACTAAAAGTTTATTTCAAATATTCTTTAAATTGAACTCTTAAATCTCAAACTTATTGTTATCAAAATAACATGCAGTTGTATGACAATTATTACAAAATTCGAGAGGGTAAAATTAGATAATCAAGTTTAAATTTTAAAACAGAACTATAAGAAAAAGTTTTATTGTTACCCAAGAAATTTTAAAGAACTCCAAAACAGGTAATTATCAAATTTACGTAAATATAATTTATCTGATACTCAAATAGATGTCCCTCATAACACATCGAATGGTAGACACGTCAAACTTCATTTAAATCGTAAATCCTTGGAAATTAAGAATTTATGAAACGGTAGACCACACACTTGGCGCTACTACTTCAAAATACCAGACTAAAATCAAAATTTAAAATGTATTAATTTCATAAACAGAATTTGGTCCTTATTAAAGTTGGTATCGCCAGATTCTCTGGGGTGTTGATTGCAAGACCGATATTATTATTGAAATCCAGAAGTAAAAAAAAATATCAAAGCTACGTAGACAACAACTACCACTACATTTCTACATTTCTACTAGCAACCTTTATGAACAACTATTATTAAAAACAAATTTTTTTACAACACAGCCTTTTGACCTATTAAAAAGAGATATTAAATACAGTCAACAATTAAAAATTAAGAGAGTAGAACAGAAATGTGTTAATAGACTTTTTCTACTTTTGATCGACTGGCAATAAAGTGCGAAGGACAGAGTTCAAAACTTAAAGTTTTTAAAGTTACCAGTAAACCAAAAACTTACAATAAAGTAGGAATAAACTGGCACTAAAATGGGGAGAACAGAGCCCAAAACCTAGTTTTTAAAATTGCCAGTAAACCAAAAACAGCACAAAAGTGGGGAGAACAGAGTCCAAAACCTAAAGTTTTACACACAGACATAGGTGAAGGGTGTAAGTATATATTATACGCGTGGAAGTGATTGTAAGCACAGTTTTCCTAAAAGAACGTTGCTAACAAATCGCAAATTTGGCTTTGTTATTCCTTAAAAGCAAAATTTAACTAACAGGAACAGAAACTACAACACAAATAAAAGTAGAACTACTGTTCCTTCAACCTTCCTAAGCGCTGGATGTTATTCTCTCATTACTAGGCCTGCCTTTGAAGTGTCCTTTAATCTGTCTTTAACAGCCCGCATCTAGGGATAGAGAACTTAAAAATAAGGGATCCAAATTATATATGTCTGAACAAATATGTGTGGTATATAAAGAAGAACACAGACCGTTGTTATTACTGTGACAAACTGAATCACTATGTGGCAAGAGTTGGCACAGGATACAAGAGGAAGGGCCAACATCCAATACAAACCACCAGTTCCGACCACAGGGAGGCAGGGAACAAATAATACTCGCATCAATTAATATTCCTGAATTTATACCTAGAAATCAAACGGGGAACAACATGTTGTAGTTTAGTTAGCTGGCCCACAAGAACGAATCAATGGATAACAATTATGAAGCTGTCTGTACATTTGGATTTAATTTTGTGGTTCACAGACCCTTTAATTCCGATTCATATTTATCCATGAGGAATCAGTATTTTTTGAGAAATTAAATCAGAACAACAAATTGGGTCTTTATATAGTTATGAATATTGTTTATAATTAAAACTTTTAAAATAGTTTTATAATAATTTTATCCCAAAGTTAAGGAAACAATTAACAGATCTTGCCATCTACAAAATACAAAAACAATTAAAAGATTATTGCCTGTTCATGTATATTCCCATAGCAGAGTTTTCATTCGCCCCTGAGAAAATAATACATTCCTTTTTCAATTGAAAATCATACCTAGAGGATTGTCTCCGACGAGAAGAGAACATAACACTTGAAATGAACAGGAATTACCATCTATTGTTTTGTAAATGTTTTCCATCATGTATTCTATTGTAAATGCTTTCTATTTAATAAGCTAACGGTACTATATCTATTGAAAGCCCTAAAAGTGAAGAATTGAGAGTAAAAAATTAAGAAGGCGAGAAAAACGATACTTGTGATCACAACAGCGCGTACTTGCATAGAGTTGCTACAGTTTTCATGCCAATGCCTTTCCTCTTTTCTACAGTAACACTATCTGCAAATAGGAATGGCAAGTGCTAAAAGAGGCTCGTGATACTGGAAGCAAAGAACAGAGCATAACAATCCCCTTACCGCCTCCTGTAATTGCTTATGGCTTGCATACAATTGTGCAGGGGTTCTTGGGTTTTGGATTTCAAACCCTGTACTTTTAAACATTTCTAGGACCTAAACAACAGCTGGATGTGTACATGAAATAAATGGTACGGTTCAGAACATTCAATAACCAGCTGAAATTTATCCAGGACGGGTCCATTTTTTGGTAGCAACAAATCAGTAAGGGTCCATATTAGCTTCTGCACATGCCATAATTCAGAAAGTTAAATTGGATTTTACTTTCATTGTATTCTTCGTTTTCATTGTATTTTTTGTTTTCTAGTATGGTTGACACCAAAGTTTCAAAACTAATGGTACGAAAAGATGTACAAAAATCCATGACAACAAAATTCTAAGTGATTTCGTCAATTGTTTAACAAAAACCCAATGACGACTTTGAAGTAATTACACTGGCAACTGGGAGTAAAGTCATCATCGCAGAAAACTTAAACAGAGAAGGTCATGCAGTTTCCGACTGGCATGCCGAAATTCTGGCCAAAAGATCCTTTTTGAACTTTGTCTATACCCAGTTAGAAGATGTTCAAAGGTGATAAACATTGATTATAATCGTAAGCGCTCAATTTATATTTAAAAATACTAATTTGATTTGATCACTATAATGCAGTAGGATTGAAGTGCTAATCTAGCGTAAATTATTACGAATAGTTTTGAAAATTTATTTTTAAAATTGTACTTTAAAGCAACAAATACAATGATTTATTCGAGAATTAAGTTACACAATAAACTAATTTTACTTTAGGGATTTCTCTGCTTTAATCTTCTTACTACAAAAAACTGATGTCACAAAAAAAGCAAAAAAAAATCACTTGAGATTTTACACATGACCTTTGAGGTTTGAGCCCTTGTGTGATCTATGTCTCTTTCTCGTAAGGCCAGCAACTTAATGAAGAAAGTTGGACAATAAGGAAAGACATTTATTTTTACAATAAACTTCTATCGCGATTCTAATCGGCTGTATTTTGAGCCAGAACATCGGATTTTGGAGTCAAAGTAAGAAAGGATGCTAGAAAATCAGTAAGATAAATGAAAACGAGCTAAAACACTAGCGTGTCAAAAACATGATTTAAAAGTGGTACTACAGTGTGTGAAAGTGATACTGCCTTCAGAATTATGAGGCTGACTGCGGATAAATGGTCAGGTATTTTACGGGTTTGCAAAGTTTAAAAATGCTCTACAATATGAACGATCAATCATGGGGAGAATATTTATCAAATTTTAATATCAGTTGAAACCGAAACTTATTTCAGGTAGTCAGTTTGTGATAACATATTTTATGGAAATGAGTTTTACAGAAATTAAATCCTTGTCAAAAACACCTTTCTAAAGACAATCTAAAAAGAAAATAGCCAGAATTCTCATTTTTAATGAGGATCCCCGCACAACAGAAGAAGGAGATGCCCCGTAAACACCCCACTATGCAGTTGCCGATCTGACCTCAGACATTTTAAACAGTCCGCCCGGAAGGATACATTGGCAGCTGCAGTGATGAGAGATAACTAGCGACTTTCCTCAGATGCCCTAGGCACCAATTGACGTTAAGGAAGAATTTAAGTTCCATGGATATTAAACAGGCTAAGGTCAGTAGCAAAAGGCTGAAAGCATACCAGACAATATGAATCAAATTAATCTGGTTTCTGAATCGAAACTTGGATTTCACTCCTACGTATGTCTCACTTTCTGAAACGAAACCGACAAATTCTGTTTTCGCTGATTGACTTAAACTTCACGGCAAGGCCGTCTCCAGGGGGGGGGGAGATAGAGGTTTGAAACCCCTCTTGAGGTTTTGTCCGACCCCGATCAAAAGCACACAAAAGTCCGGTTCTGATTCATGTCAATGCAAGAACTGAGCGTTTCACAAAGAGCTTTGTGCCAGCGTTTGTTGAAATCCTAAATACATGAAAATTCTACGTGTTTTCTTTCAGTTTATTTGTTAGCATTCTTAACTGACAGACCAGTCGGGACCATCGTTGTATGTTTTTATATTGACCTGAAGAAGAGCAAAAATGTTTTATGTGTACCTGACGAAAATATTTTCAGGTGAAACTTGATGGTGATCAAACCTATCGTACTATTGTAAATACCCTTGGCAAATATTTTGCTGAAAGTCATCAAAAAGTAAGGTGGAGCTGACCTTTGGGAGTAACGGGGGGTGGATACAATGCCGGTATCTCCTATGAAAAATAAATTAACACCAAAGTCCCAAAGTCCCAACGAAATCCCTTTAATTTAGTATACTTTTAACTTTGATTTTATTAAAAGAGCGTATAATAATTAATATTTAAAATTGTCAAATTTTTATTTACCTTAAAAATAAAAATTTTTGGCCTAAAATTTTAATGATTCGCCAACAATGTTAATTTTTTTTTTTTTTTTTTTTTTTAATTTAAATATAAAGAAAAATTCGGACTTTTTTTTTTTTTAATTTTAATTTTTTATAAAATTATCATTCATTCATTCATTCTTAATAAAAATTTTTATTTTTTTTTAAATTCATTTTAATACATTTAGAAAATCTGGAGCAAAAAGACCAAACGTTAAGAAAAAGCTTACTTGGGAAATATATAAAGTAACCCTCAACAGCAATTGCAGCTGCCTTCTATTTTCAAATCGTAGCTGAATAACTTAAATAAGAAAGATATACCCAAACAAATTATATCTGTGTTAAGTTTAATATTTCTAAATTTTGGCGTTAAAATTTTTGCTTACACTAAACAAAGTTATAAGTAAAATCTTTAAATCATGCCACTTCAAAGGAAATAACAAATGCCTCACAGCTGCTTACTTAAAATATGACTATGTTTTTCAATAAAAATTTGATTTGTTTAGTCTACAAATGAAACAACTAATGTTTTCTTCAGTATCGCCTACCACAAGAAGCCTCTGTACAGCAATATCCAGGAGGTCCATTGGAAAGCAATTAAATTTTGACTTCAAAAGAAAAAAAACATTATTTTTAATCTTCTTCTTCTGTGTTCAAAACTGATATTAAAAGAATAAGAATATCAGAAGAAGTGAGCCTCAGCGTTGGCTGACAGTCTCAAAGATAAAGGGTCTTTTAGCAAAATCTTCCAGGGGACCCGCCAGCATATAGAGTATTGAGAATATATTTTTTGACTATAAAATTTGATCGCAGATAATAAGATGGGAAAGGATATGTTTAATCTAATGGAACAGCAGTTTCGTGGCAAATTTATGAAGATCATCTTATTAGCTGCTATTTTCCTAGTTTCAACGGAGAGCTTGATAAGAGAGGATGTCGATCCGGAGGTATTATTTGAGAACTTTGAGCCGCTCGAAAAGGGCGGTTTTGGCCAAGTATATAAAGCACGTTACAAAACAACATCACAAATAGTGGCGATCAAAATTATTGACATTGAATTAGAAGACAGATCCAGAGGAAAAATTCATAGAGAAGTCACAGCGTTATCCCAGTTTAACTCACCGTGCTTCCCCAAATTTTATGGTTCCTACCGCGAAGGGTCAAAACTGTGGATCGTGATGGAGCTCTCGACTGGTAACTCAGCACTTGATTTGCGCGTGGATGGCCCGCTTGAAGTTTTATAACGCCACAATACTCCGAGAAGTTTTAAAGGAACTCGAATACTTGCACAGTAACAACATGATCCATAGGGACATTAAAGCTGCTAATGTGCTTACTGCTGGAAATGGGGACGTCAAAATCGGAGATCTTGGAGGCATAATCGAAATACAAAATAGCAGATGGATTTTCAGACTGAATACACAATACAGGACCGAGCCTTGGTTATCACCTGACCAAATGAAAAATTCTCGACACAACACCAAGGTAGATATATGGTCACCTTTTCAGCAGGGGCCTCCCTCGTGCCACTCAGCGCGTCCCCAGGTGGCGAATAGGGCAACGTCCTACAGCTATGTAGGATACCTCAATGCAGATGGGAGGCACAGACCAACTAGGAACCAGTTTCTTGGGGTCTTGAAGTATAATTGGAACACCCTCACCTGGGGGACCTAAATAAAGGTGGAGAAGGATCGCCCTTCTGATGTGCACAAAGCAGGGTCGACCACCGTGTGAACACGTCGCGCCAGTCAAAATCCCCTCCCCTCAGCAATGAGTAAATTGTTGGTGATGCAGAATGCCATAAGGACGCATTATCCGTAGACATAGGGCAAATTCGCACGACCCATTATACTAGTAACTTATATTTTATTTTTAATGGGCGGCGTTTGTGGCTCTAAGGGCATCCGTTAGAGAGAGGGGCATTAAAATTAAATAGCGTCAATCCATTCAGGGATAAAAGCCCAAAGATCTTTTAAGATTTCCTCACTATTTTCTCCTGGTCCTACTGTCCATATTGAAATAAATATTATTGAAATAAATAAAAAGGTTATAAGTACATCAAGGTTATCAAAATAGCATAAATACAATATGTTCTGAAAAGAATAGGGTTTCAAGTTTTAGTTTTCATGGAAAGTTGAGGTGTGAAACTAAATACAAATATACTGTGCATAAAAATTTTTAAAAGGGTGTATTTTGCTAAAAAGACTGATGAAGATTTTGGGAAACATATAAAAAGTAACTCGAAATCTATTTTCTTTTAGAGAAAACATAAAGGATTGAAAATATTGCTTACTTAACAATTTGAAAAGAATATTTCAATTAAAAACTAACATAAATTAATTTTAATATATTTTTATACAAAAAAAAGTTTTGTCTAGAAAAGTAATGGGTATATAAAAACAAATATCAGTGAAAATGAAGGAAACAATTTCTCATGGAGAAAATAACCATAAATCACCATCAATAAAAATATGAAACTCAAACAGAACTGAAATTATAATTATTATCCGAGTCAACCTTATAATGACCAGAAACTAAGAGGAGTAGAGCCGACAACCCCCGTAATTTCTTCAGACCAGTACATAGTTTGGACTTTAAGGAAAACAAAATACAATTTAAAATTTTTTCTCGTATTACAAATTTATCAAATTCAAAATTATTAAAACTTTCAGGAATGAATTTCAGTATAATGAAATTATAAAAAAGAAATATAATGAAATTGTATGAAATATAATGAAAATATAACAAAAATCATTTTCAGAATGAATCAGTTCATCTTTAAACCAGATATATCTTCTATCAGCTCCACAGTTATCTTAAATGTTTAAATTTTAAAAAAAACACTGAACCCTTATATATATGCACTGAAGCCATTGACAATCCTTTCTTAAATATAATAAAGTCAAAGAATATACATGAAAATGAAGAATAGGGGATGTAACACTTTAAAGAATGTACACAAAGGGCATAGATTATGAATGAACCAGATATAAAATTATTTGGGTATTGGCTTCTAATATATTTCTAATATTTTATATATCTACTAACTTTTGTCCTACTTCGTCATAAGGGATTGGTATTACATTCAGTATCACTGAGTCTCTTCTTTTCTTCTAAATAGAATCCAACTGCCATCTCAGACGTACTACTATAGACGCGGTTCTTCTTTTCTTTGAATTTGCACTTCTTTCAAAAAACGCAGAGATTTTTAGCAACTGAAAAAGTAAATAATTTACGTTAATTAAACTGTCACAGCTTATAGTTCTTTCAAATATAATAATGTACATTTCAAAGCGATATGACGGCTTCGCTAAAGTGTAGTTTTTGTAAAAGTAAACTCGCTAAACTGATTTGCACCCTGGCAATGCAACATGAAATTTATATTTTAGCGAGTTGAAATTCACAGGCTAAAGCAGATCAGTTGAAATTTTATTTGAAATTTTGTGGGTAAGTTTCACCTCGAGTCGCGAAAATAGTTTTGTTAAGCAAAGGGTTCTGTTCAAGACCGTTAAGATGTAGATAATAATTTGTAATACGATGTGTTTAATAAAACATAATTCGTTTGTTTTGTTTTCGCAGTACCCACCATCTATACTAATTCTGCCACCATGGTAAGAGAAGATATTCACTTGATCGATAGTATTGTTACCCAACACTACAGCCCGACTTATTTTTTCGGGCCTAGTTGAGGGGACTTTTCAGTATAATTTTTCGGACAAAAATTTGTGTATTGGCGGATAGTTTTTTTTTTTTTTTTTTTTTTTTGCCGCAAAGTTTAAAAAATTTGGCACCCTATTTCCTTTTAAATTTTTTCTTTTCAACGCCGGGGGGGTGGAGCCAACAGCTAAGTGTGTCCCGGGTGGAGAGCAACAAAGGTGAGTTAAATGACAAAAAATAAAAAAGGGATACAGATCCTCCTGAGCCTTTGCTCGCACATAGGGCGTCGGATAGACGTTTCAGCTGCTGATTCTTTTTTACAGGGACAAGTAGCAAGCTTGTCACCCAACCTGGTTGTGGGGAGAGATCAGACCATCAAATTCAGCGTATCAGAGAACCTTAGTATAGAGATTTCAAACTCCTATCAGCGAAAATGTAAAATTTTGTATTTTTGGTCAGAAGAAAGATCATGAATTCGTGTTTATTTATTGTTTGTTTTTCTACAAGAGGAGATCATGCCATACCAATGGTCCTAAACATCGGGAGAGGGTTCATTTGAACGAAAGTTAAAAGTTCTAGTTCTAGGTGACCAAAAAGATTAGAAGCCAGCTAGGTCCCCTCCCACGCCCCTTTCCCCAAAAATAGTCCAATCAAAATTTTGAGATTGAAATTTTCTTTGGCATAGTTGAAGTCCCAAAACTATGCCTTTGGAGACAACATGACCCCCAACCCCAACCCCTAGGGATAGGTCTTTTAAGTTATAAAATACTCATTACGTATTTATGTGTAATACTATTATAGTACAACAGGGCGGACCACTATATGTGAGCGAAAAATAAAAACTTTGATAAGCCCAAAAACACCTTCTAAACCTTTCAAAACCCAGAATGTCTAGCCATTAATCAAAACTCAGTCGGGACTCCACCTCCACAGGCCCATTATCTGCAACAGCAGAAATACATTTCTCTGACACCCTTCAAAACCTGTCAATTTTGAAATAAGAATCATCCATTCCACATATTTTTCAAACCTATGTGATTGTCTTCATGGAGTTGTACCGTTGAAAACATCATCATGATTCGTTAAATGTATTAAGTCTAAAAGTCCTAAAAAACTATTGTTTATAACTGAGTTCAAGATAAACCCTTTCCTTCTAATAAACTTGATTTCTATGAGCTGTGGATTGTTTTTGTGCTTGATGTTTTCCTCGTAGTATATCGAGCATAGATGTCGTTGTCCATATCATAGATCTTATTATTTCGCCATAAGTATTATTATTCTGTTATCAATTCATAAATAAAAAAGCGAACCACAATTGCGAAGCAGATCCGTTGTTGTTTTAATTATTACGCATTCAACACCTGGTGGGTATTTCTGTTAGCTGATTATTTATTCATCTATTAATTTCAAAAATTTTCACCTAACATTTTGCTTGTTCATATAAATTATTGTTAAAAACACGTAAAATTTTTTTAAGAATCGTAATTTTTTTTTTTTTTTTTTTTTTTTTTTTTTTTGTCAGCAACTGAGACCTTAAATTAATTATTAATCTAATTTTACGACTTACATTTATGAAATTAAGTTCTTATTATCGCATTCGATAAATGTGAAATATCGCCAAACGCTAAAGTGGAGTCATCAGTTTTTTTGGCGACATTAGCGCCAGTTTCCGCAGCCATATGCAATCGATACTCTTGGCTAAAAATCAACATTTTCACCCTAAAATAATCCTCTTTTTTTTCTCCTTCCGAAAAGCCTAATTATTATGGGCTATGGGTAATGACAACCTTTCTCTATTACTTTCAACTCCGTCCCTCCCGAAGTACACTTCAAAAGTAAAGTAAATACGCGTTAGTTAATCTCAAGAATATACATTAAAGACCTTCAATTATCTAGTTTTGCAATCATCATAATAGACGAAATAGAAAAATTAGCAAATGGAACTCCGATGAATAACAAGTATTGAAGGGTCAAAAACACAAAATCCTTTCAATTATTTTAAATTACGATTTAGTGAACAAAGGTGAAAAATGCCACCACAACGGAAATTAACGTTTGCTACAAAAAATTCACAATAAGAACAACAATTATCTAAAATCTTGCTTTAAAAGTAAAATAAAGATTGTCTGCCATTAAAACCAGTCTCCATTGTTGGCTCCCATTGCCTACAAAACATTAAATGGGTATTATCACAATAAAACACAAATCCATATTTATGAGATTGACTTCGATGAACAAGTATTTTCCTCTGTTGAAAACTGAAAACATCATTAATTTTCTCTTTTATGGTTTCTTTATTGTCTGTAGTTTACGAATGTAAATCAAAACAGTAGAAGATTTCTTCCCATTACATTTTTAAATTTTAAAAACTTATTCATCTGATTCAGTAAAATAAAATGGTGATCTCTATCATTGGTTATCTTTATTGAGTCCTCTCAATAAAAGAAAAGAGAATGGAATCTTGCAGTAAGTCTCACATTCAGTAATTTCTCTATTCACAGTTGAGGTTGAGTGGGGTTTTAATTGCCTTGTAAAAGGTTTTCAACAACGGTTGTTATAATTGTCTGTTTCTTAATTTGACCCGACAGCATTTTGAAATTTCCAGGATCATATACAAAATTTTGATAAATTCCTTTTAAAAATAACAGTTTACTCTTAAAAATAACTTTAAAAATTTTTAACATTCCTGAATCATCTAAAAATTGTATTTTTTTTTTTTCGACAGTTTTTTTTTAATGCATTTTTAAAATATATTTTAATATTTATCGTAGAATATTAATTACTACGTTAAAGCTATTGTTGCAATTAAATAAAAAACACTACTTTTTCAACTGAAAGTAAGAAGCAAAATTATAACTTAAAGTTAACAGATATTATTGCTTATATTAAGGGGGCTCACATTCTCGTAAATAAACAGCTGTTTAAATTTAAGTTAATTTTTCTGTACACCTTAGGAGGAAACAGAACATACGCCAAAAGTCAGTGTTATGCGTAAAAATATAAGTTTTGATATGACTGAAAGAAACATGGGCTTACATATCAATACATAGAAAGTTAGTAGAACCCCCGTCAGATACATCAAAATTTATTGTAGTTTTTATGGGTATCTATGTTCCTTATTTACAGGTGAAAAAACTTGTTTTATTATTTAATTTCTGCTCGTTTTTTAAATAATGCTGGGAAATCCGGCACCCCCTTCCGTTCATAGTACAGTCCCCTCTTAAAAATGACACGATGAAAAATTCTCTCACTTACCCTGCACCACCTTAACCCCCACCAGAAAAAAAAACCTAACCACGGCGGTATAAGTACCTATAACACAAGCAAACCAATATGTAAAAAAAAGGCAAAGTTAAAAACTTTCAGCCGTTCCCCCAGGGAGGGTGGGGGCTAAAGTAGTCCTCAAAGATAGAGTTATTAGATTTTTCGACTATGCAGAACAGACTGCTATCTAAAAATTTTAATCGGGTTATTTTTGGAAAAAATGAGAGTGGGAAGAGCCTAGTTATCTTCTAATTTTTTGGGTCACTTAAAAAAGGAGATGTAACTTTTTTTGTCCGATAGAATGAGCCCTCACTGCATCTCAAAGGCCCATAAGGACTTTACAATCACCCCCCCAAAAAAAAAAAGAATGTATTCGTAATGATTCTTCTGGCAAAATAAAACGAACGTCTACATTGTTCTAGATCAGAGCTTTAAACATCTAAAATGGTGTACCTGATAGGCTTAATCCGATGGTGTGTTTTTCATAAATATTCTATGACTTTTAGGGGCTTTTTCTTCCTGTCTTCGAAAATAAGGCAAATTTTCTGAGGCACTTAACTTTTGATTTACAGCATTAAACTTGATGAAACTTTTATATGTGAAATCGGCAAAAAAATAAAAACCTTTTCATCTATCTATTGGTATCAAAAGTCCTTTTCTTAGAGTTTATATATCCAATTAGTCGGGTAGCTCCTTGCTTAGAGGTCATTACCACGAACGGTTTGATCATGAATCAAGCAGAAGCAAGCCTTTGGCCAGAAAAGATAAATCTGACTTGCATTTCATCTTAAATGTACCAGCTTTTTCATTTAGCTTCAAAGTATCTAAATTGGAATTTTTTTTTTTCATTATTAAAATGAATAATATTAAATGTCTCAGACATCCATAAACAAGTAGGAAATCTAATTATATTTCCCAGCGCTATTTAAAAAAAAAACCACGAAGAATTGAATATAAAAAGTTTTTTTCAACAGAAAGTAAGGAACAACATCAAAACTCAAAATGAACAAAAATTACTTACTTATATGAGGTCGGTTTATCCTCATTAAGACCTCCTTCTGTAATCTAAACTTTTTTTAGCATAGACTCCACTTGTTACCTAAAAGTCACTGCTAATTCCGTATAATGAGCATATAGGCATTTTTGGTGAAAAGGAAGGCAAAATGAAGATCAGTCTGTGTAAAAATACTGGTTCCAACCCCCTTAGCTTCATAGCCTGAGGTACCGGAGGAACGTACTATGAGTGTTATAAAGTGGACTATGTACACCGTTAATAATGTTCCCCTTTTTGGTTAACAGAGTTATGTTTGAATATACAGCAGACGTTAAGTAAGGAATAGTGTATGAGGGCGTAAAAAAAATTATTGTAACGTGGAACGTAAGGTAAAATGTACAAGCGGGATTCTGGTACTTGTACATGAAGCCAAGAGGAAAAATGATCGCTCATACAATGGGCTCAGGTACATAGTACTGCAGTGATCTGTACACACATCGGAAGAGGCATCATTTCCACGAAAGTTAAAAGTTCTAGTGCCCTTTTTAGGTGAACAAATAGATTAGATGGCAGCTAGGTCCCCTCCCCAGCCCCGGTCCCCCGTCATAGTCCAATAAAAATTTTGAGATTGAAATGTTCTTTGGCCGAGCTGAATTCCCCCCACTCTACCGGTGGCTACCCCATGACCCCCCCCCCCCCAGCCCCTCGGGATGGATCTTTTAAATTATAAAATTCTCAGTAAGTGAAGCTCCCAGTCAAAGCAACTTAGTCTTATTGACAATAATTTTCACAACAATTTTTGCAATTCTAAACTCTGACAACATTCGAAAAATCAGGGATATAATAACAAGGTCACAAGTGGTACTTACAGAACCTTTACAGTTTTCTTTAAGATGACCACTATAAACAAGACAATAGCACACAACCGTGTATAACTCCTTATTTAATACACAACCAGCTACGACCCTCATTTGCTGCCTTAACCGAAGCAATTTCGGTCCCGGGCACAGCCTAATCACTTCGATGTATCTGTCGGGTACCACATATATGATACAGGACCTTCGTTAAAACTTTCGGCTGAATCAAATACTTATTTATAATTTATAAAACTTAGTAATGAAGGGCCTGCTGACTCATGTGCCGATTAATTATTGATCGATAAGTCAAAATTTGATCGACACGTCCCCTCCCAACCTAAAACCAATATTTTCTTCTCTTAGTACTTTATCTGGAAATCATCTCGAAGTAAATAGTCTCGAACTAAATAAAAAATATCATCATACATAGTAGATTGCTTCCTACAGGAAAAACAATGCTTTTACAATTACCAGAATCATTTTTATGGTTTTTCTTATTGATTAAAACAAAATTTAAAAAGAGAATTTTTTCAAATAAAATTGATACGAAATATTAAAATTAGGAAAATTAAAAATAATTCAAGAAATAAGTCAAACTAAAAACGACCAAAATTCATATTAAATATTAAAATGAAGCCTACAACAAACGGAAATTAGATAAACAAGCATAGCAAACATATATAAAATAAATAAATAAAAAATATAAATAAATAAATGAAAACTTTTTAAAACGAGTAAAAATTAAATTAGATATTCAAGTCAAGCTTATAACGAACAAAACTTCAGAATTTTGGCTGCTGCCTATTCTTCTCTAGGTTTATTACTTCATTAAATAAATAAGTTTTTAACTAAAAGTGAGGAGTGACATTAAATCTTAAGACGAACGGAAATTATTCCTAACATTAAAGGGACTGTTCACTCCTAAACATCTCGCTCTTTAAACTAAATTTGACTCTGTCACAACTCTAATTTTAAAACAATAAAAACTTTAGCGTAGAGTGAGGCGTTGAGGAGGGGACAGCCCCTTTCATATACGAAATAGTTTAGGATCCTTTTAATTTCTAGTGTCGCTTCCAACTTTCCGTTGAAAAAGCTTATTCCTAAGTGATGGTCAACTAACACAGGTTCAAACGTATCTCACAATACATGAAAAATTAAAACAAAATTTGCATATTAATTTTGGCAGATTTATTCCGTATATGAAGGGTTGATCCTTCCAAAATACCTTGCTCTTTACGCTAAAGCTGATAGCCCTTTTTAAAAAAAAGCTTTCAATTCTAATTAAACAGCCCCCTTTTTTCAGTAGACAATTAAAAAATTGGGACAAACAGATAAACTTTAGCGTAAAGAGCAAGTTATTGAGGAAGGGACAACCCTTCATATATCGAAAAATTTCTGTTCGTTTTTCAAATAACTCCGGTAAATTTGGCTCACCCTCTGTGAAATATACGCCTCCCCCTCACGTGAAACCCCTCCATGGAAAGTTTATTCAGCGTAAAGTGCACCCCCCCCCCGCCCTGTCAAATTCTCTAGACACGCATCCGTGATCTGTCTTCTGGCAAAACTATAAATTTTCCACGTTATTGCAGAGAGGAACTGTAAACGTCTACAAACGGATTCCAGGGTCCGCTAATTTCGCGTTCGGGGATTTCATTAAGATTACTTTAAATTTAACGGTTGTTTCCCCCCTTTTTTTAAAATCAGGCACGTATTCTTAGGTTCGTAACCTCGGATATGTAACACCAAACTTGATGAATCTTATATCTTAGCAATCAGCATATTAAGGTGATTCTTTTTATGCCTCTATTGATAATAAAACTAAATTTTTTAGAGTTTCGGCTACTAATGAGACGAGTCACTCCTTACTTGCAGTTCGTTATCACAAACTGTTTGATTTGTATTTTTTTTTCTACGATTCTATCATATTCTGCTTTTTTTTTTTAGATTTCGAAGGCAAATGGAAAATAAATTAATATATTAATAAATAATAATAGGCACATATAAAAAGAATATTTGATATATAATTAAATTAACAAAGGAAACTAAATAATTGAAGATTTACTTCACAGTGCAATTTATTTTTATTTTTAAATATTTTAAATATAAAATAAAATTCATGAAATACAATTAGTATTTAGTAAGGTCCAAAATACCTGATTGTAAAACTACTGTTTGTAGCAGTTCTTGTTCGTTTTAATTCGACATGAATGTTGCATTATTTGTTTTCTATTAAATATTGGAGATCCAGCTTTATGAAAAAAGATACAAATTTAATATCTTCGGATTGAAGTCAGCGTCCACTTAATAATAATATAAATATATAGAATAATAGACTTAGATATTCTTGGGATATTGCAGATAAGATTTTTTGGCAACCTGGATTCACTATCATTTTGATATGAAGGAAATTATTAACTTTTTTCTTTTTAAATAAATAGCTTTAGCTGTAATAGCAAAAGTTGCAACTGTTTAAAAATTAATAGTCAAATTCGCAGCCACAGTAACAGTCTAATTAACTTCACTGCTATAAATCACAATAATTGTAGTCTTTTGTTGTCAGACTCGCAAATAGTGTCATTTGTAAGTATCCGTGGGCTAAAGTACACACAGTCAAAAGTAATAATAGTAAGAAGTAATCACGGACATTGCCTTTGAAAGTTGTAAACAGTCTCAGTCTTAGCAAAATAACAACCATTAAATGGTATTAGTCATAGTCACAAGTAATCGCGTTCGCTAGTATTTACAGTCAAAAGTAGTTAGAATTACAAATAGTCAAAGGTGCAAGTAGTCAGACTAGCAGATACAAATTAACTCAGCCACAGTCATAAGCAGTTGCACTTCCATTTAGTCCCAAGCTGTTATAGTTGCAGTTGGGGGGATCGTCGTTCTCACAAGTAGACACAGTTGAAGTCAAAGAAGTACCAATAGCGGTCCTGAAAACAATAAGCTATTACCTTAGCGGCTTACCCTTTTGGTAACCATGATATACAAAGTGTCTGATGATTTAGTATACATCGATGAGGATTCAATTGCTATGCCTCCTAGATCGATATAATGAAAATAAATTAGATCCTTTGACTGTTTGAAATAAAAGTAAATATAATAACTAGATTATTTGATAGGAAAAATATGATCTAAGCAGAACAATGAGAGAAGGGGCGTGTTAACCTTCAATATTTCTTCAAAATTCATGGAAACTCTCAACTTCCATTACTCTCAGACAGTCCTTAGACGTTGCTGATATTGTCATTTCACAACAAAACAGCACATTGTGTGTTTTGATTTTTTTCAGCATCCCTCTCATCATTTCCTAAAAGTTTTGTCTTAATACTCTCAGCTTTTTTTAAGTCAGTATCTAATATGACGACTTTTCTTAATAAATGATTCGTTAAACATGTGTAACTTGAATCACACATAACCCGTGCCCCGGTGGATGTTTTTATTTTTCTCAACACTTTGATGTATACACATTTAACTTGTAGATTGGGTTACTCAAGTCTTATATATCAAAATTTTATTGTGTAAATTTTAGGACATAGGCCTGGTTATGGGCTACAAGTGATTCTAGGGTTCATGATAACTCTACATGAAGGAAGGTGTTGTGTACCTGTGTGCTTATATTGGTCTAGACATTGTTTTCCATACTAATAGCTTTAAATTTGAAATGAGTTGTTTAGGTATCAAAATCAATAAACTATAAAATTAAAAAAAACAAAATTCATTCTGACTTTAAAATAAAAATCGTTCAAGTACCGGATGCAAGTTATTTCAAAGAAAATTAAAGAGCGACATCAAAACTTAAAACGAACACTATCATTACTTATGCGAGTGGAGCGTCCCCCTCCTCAATACCCCGCTCTTGACGGTGCAGTTTTTACTTTAAATTTTTAAATTAATAGTCACTGTTTAGGGGGGATTATAAAACAGAAATTCTTGACAATTTTATTAAGTGATCCACAAAAAACGATTCAATTGTTAGGGCGGCTCATAAACTTGTAAACTCCAAACCCTCCCACTCCACCATTTGGTAAATCATCCCTCCCCCATTGGTAGTCTTCCACTAGGGGGGGGACAGTATACACCCCTATGTTTAAGTAATGCCTAAATATGGACTTTTTTTCAAAAAAATTTGAATAATTTGGTAATCTGCGACTGTATTTAATTTAATTATACAATTTCTATCAAACAGACCATGTGGTAGTTAAGGGGACAGTGATCTAGACCGAAACCTATTAGAATCGCATAAATGAATGTTACATGTCAGTGTTGTCTTAATCACTATTTACAGAGCTGGTTTGAAAAAAACAAAAATTTGTTTTTTTCTAGGTGTTCATGAATTGTTAATTTGCTTAATCAACTAACCATACTCATATTTTTATAAAAAATTTTAAGGAATTAACTATCGACATTCATATCACCTTTTTTTGTAATAATAATTACCACAAAAAAATAAACACGTGACCCTTATAAACATTTCTTTCTTATTCAATATTTCTGGGACTAAATAGGAATCATACAACAGTTTCGACTCCCCCCTCCCAGGCGAGCGCCTTGAACCCTGTATCGCGATCTTTAAGGGGAAAGACACACCTGTGTTCCTTTATCCCCCCCCACTTCCCAACTGACAAACCCTAAGTAATTAAATAGCTATTATTCTATTGTCTTTTAAAATTTTATATTTTTATTAAATATAATAATGAAACATTTTACTAAAAAAAAGTTTCAAAACAACAGTCAACACAATTCTTAGTTAAAAAGAATTTAACGCTGTTTATCTAGTAGAGTTTCTTGAATAGTCTGGGAAAAAAAAAGTTCTACAAAATTAACTGTGATGTATTTTTTGAGTTTGTATGTCTACTACCTCTGTAGCATATTCAGAATATTAAGAAGTTACATAAAGTCAAGTATACATTTAAAGAAATACTACATTTGTCCAAAATATCGGTTTAAGTATATATTTTCAATTCTGTATTTTTTAATCCTAGGTTTTGGGAGTATCATATAACTAATACACAAAAATACATAACAATTAAACTTTTAATAGATCAAACGGAAAGATCGATTTACATGTACTCCGGTATATTACACATTATGATGACATTCGTTTCAGTTTACAGGTCAAATTAGTTTGTATTTATCTATTCCCTTTTTTATATCTCTTTGTTAAAAAAAATATCCCATTGAAAACATATATTAAAATATTTACACAAACCCCCATCACACCCCGGGATTATTTTTTATAACCCCCCCCTCCCCACATTTGTCATGAGGTCCTTAGAGCTCTTAATGCTGTTATTATGATTTTTCGTCTGTAGTTTATTCATTAGCTGCGACAATTTTATCCATAACCAAACCTCCATTTAGGGTCAAATTTCCCCAATTAGTTTAAAATGTTATGTACTCCGGGTTACTTCTCCTCAAACCGTCGAGTGCGAAACGGAAAGAATGACATCCGCCGTTGGAATTGGAGTATGTAAAAAAGACAGACTTAAGTGAAATCAGAATTTCCTTAACAGGTGTCCAGAGGACAGCTTTGAATTAACTGGGATGAAGGAGCGTGCATAGCTGTGTTGGAGCGTGCATAACTGTTTTTCCAAATTTGCCTTGTGCTCGTTATCATAGTAATAAGGATGTTTCAACTGGATTTGAGTTATTAGCTTCAAAATAGTTATCAGTCACAAAAAAGACAGTTAGGTTCAAATTTCTCAAATTGTTAAAAATTTTGTATACCCCGTGTTACTAACGCTGAAAGTTCAAATTTTCACATATATTTTACAGAGAAAGTGTCCACGGATTGTTTCGGGCACAGGGCTGACTGACCGTATTTCAAAGAGTGGGCTGCACTAAAAGTGTTTGTCTATCACACTTTCTCAGCCTACAAAGACAGATTAGTTGAAATGGCTAGGGATCGTTCTCAGTATGAAGGATGACCGCGTGAACAAAATTGAAATATTCTTTCTGATCGTCAAGGGCTCACCAGAAAGAAGGCATTCCATAGTTGGAATGGAAGGATGCCGAAAAGACAGCCACAAGAAAAATAAGAATTTCTTGGAAAGGTGTAGATGAATCCTGTGTAGTGATTGGGATGGAGGAGACGCGTGCCTATATGTTTTGCGGTCAGGCGACTTGGGGCTTCAGGCACCTGTTAGTAGTAGTGAACCAGAAGTAACTGAACCTAAGGCGTTATCAGAATATAAACAAATAAAAATTATTTGTTACAAAAGTAGTCCCATGACTTACGATCCCACCCTTAGATAAATTCAAAATCTGTCTATCAGATCACGCTTTTGGAAAAAAAAAAGTGGTGGCGTTTTACTAATATTAAAAAAAATAACACAATTAATGCCGGCACTGGTTTATCTGATAATGGCAAAATCTTTTTTTTTTAATTTCTCCCTAGTCATCTTAATTTTATTTAAATAGCCTTTTTCTATTTACAAAAAAACCAAAATGGTAAAAAGGAATAAATACATCAATAATATCTAATAAAACACTGACTAAGTAATTACTATACCCCAACGGTGGACATTATCTAATTCAGTCCCCACAGAACTTTAGATGGATCGAATTTTCTCTTTTCTTAATTCTAAGATTAGATTTAATATAACAACTACACGTAGAAACAAAATAAAGAATTTCATCTTAATAATATTTTTTTTAGACTTACATCACTCATTTTGTTTCACTCATAAAAAATTTCATTATAATTTTTAAATATAGAAGTTTTCTTAAAAACATATTTAAAATTCTGTCTGTCTTTATTTTTTCGAATTTTATTAAAAAAGAAGATAATTAATATATTTTAGATTTAAAAAACATTTAAACAAAATTATCTTTTTTAAATAAAAGGCTAAAATATAATTACATGTACCAGAAAAAGGTAATCAATATATAAATAAATAAATAAATAAAAGCTGAATAAGTATAAATTTTTAAGTTAATTTTTGATTTTATTTAGACAAAAAGGTTGAAGAATTATTTGATAGCAAACCAAACAACTCAAATTGTGAGGACAAAAAGTTATGAGATAGGGGAACAGATTTAAATCTAACTGAATTATTTGAATGAACCACTAATCACCTGTATGGAGCCTATTTTAAAAGTGGACACCTACGGGCAGAAGTACCGAGATACAAATGTTTCTTTGAGTAAGATACCCTTAAAGTAAGGATTTTTTTTTGGCTTAGAATATTATTTTGTGGTCCTTAATAAATTTTCAAAAAAAATATTTGAATATTATTACAGTAATATAATTAATACAAGTTTGTTCACGCTGATCAACTAATAATTAATCCGCCCAAACGTTATTGCATTTTGTAATATTTATTAATGTAACAAACTGAGCTCAATTCCCCTTATATAAATGTCACTTTACATTTCTTTCAGAAAAAAAAATTTATTCATCAAATATATTATTTTCCTGACTAAGAGACAAAGGACAAATTCGCACGAGCCATTATACTAGTTTTATTTTTATTTTTTTTTTTTTATAAAATATTTATATTTTATTTTTAATGGGCGGCTTTTGTGGATCTAACGGCATCCGTTAGAGAGAGAGGGCATTAAAATTAAATAGCGTCAATTAATTCAGGTATAAAAGCCCAAAGATCTTTTAAGATTTCCTCACTATTTTCTCATGGTTCACAATCTACATTTAATCCTAGCTTTAATTGCATAAAGAATGGTAATAAATTTACTTTTTTGAAGGTCACGTGGCACTAACATATACCAGATGCTTTATCGGTAAAATTTAGAAAAAGGAATCCTGATAATTTTATTGATCATGCAATCAGCATCCTTTATTTACCAGTACATAATTCTCGCTAAATAAAATTATTTTTCCTATTAATATAATACTATAAATCAAATTATTCGAATAATTTTCAGATTTTCCATGAAATTTTTATCAAATATTTCTTACAAATACATACAAATCTAACCGCTACTAATTTTTCTCTAAAAAAAAATATTCCTAGATTAATGTTGATTCCCAGAGTCATTTTACTATTATGCGATCTAGCTGCATCTTCCAAATCCTCGAAAATTTTATCCATGGCCTCCACTTCAATCCACCTTAGTTCATACTTTACTGCTTTCTCCACTTTCCTTACATTACCTTTGTTTTCATATGATCTATCACTCAGATAATTCTTGTACAAGTCCCTTCTCTCTATTAAAAATAGAGTTTTTTAACGAATATTCCGAGCTGCGCTCCTAACTTTCTTCCCTAACACACCATCAGCAGCTTCACAAATGGTTTTTCTAAAATTATTCTATCCATTTTATAATTTGACAATTTTTAAAATATGAAGTTTATTATTCAACAGGTCTTTAAAATTGTCCATTAACTGGAAATCATGGAGCCTACAAATGTCATAACATCATCGAAGGTTTTTACACGTATTAAATTTAATCATTAAATTAAAAAGCGAAACTAAGATATGGCAAGACGTAATTTTAAAATCAAAAACAGCATTCCTGTAGACCAGAGTATCCTCTATTTAGTATGTCGCTCATCTATGTACAGTGTAATAATTAATAACTTTAGCTTTCTTACAATCAGATTAATACCATGTTAACTTATGAGCCACGGTATGACCGAATACTATAATAGATATAACTAAGTTGTTATACCAACAAATTGCAAAAGACTGCGGCCACTGCTGTTTTCTTTTTAGATACAAAATTTACCAATGCTAAGATACCATAAATACCTATTTCTAATAGCCTTGGCGTTATAGTGTTCAAATAAAAAATCTAATTTCGCGTGTTGTTTATATAACTGAGAGTAAAATTACTCTGAGCCCCTACTCTATCCGTCCGTCTGCTCTACAAGGTTATATAAAACAATGACTGATACTCTGAACTTTTTAGTTCTAAAAGGAGCGATTAATATTCCAATGTCAATACCTTCAGAGCATATCTAGGACTTAGCAGCTAACTTATTGGCCCTACTCCCTATCTACGTATTTACAGCACCCTTCCTGTCTGAGTAAATAACGTCTATATCACCAAACTTCATTTTTCATAACCCTGGAAGAGGAGTATATAATCGAGCCGGACGGGGAACCCAGAGCTGGACTGTGATTCAGACCACAGCGATCTACACCCCCGCGATTAGAACCAAACCCCAAGAAGTCCGTGGGACCTCCAGTTTAATTGAGGCTTTTGGCAATCCTGGACACATCTTGATCACTGCATGGTTATCAGAACTTGGTAATTCTTGTTTAACAACAGTCAGGTTCCTGCAAAGAGAATCTCAACTCTACTACCTCCAACTCATTATGTATTCATGTCTACAAATATTATGTTACCACGGGGAGGCAAACCATAGTTGATAGACATAAGAAAAGGTTGTTCAGCCCAAAAACTCGTGCCAAAACCGACAAAGCCAAGAATGAGAAGCAAATAATCAAAATACAGACAAAGCTCAAGCTCAACCTTCCTATTAACTGCAACAACAGAACTAAATTTATCTGACAGCCTTCAAAATCTTCCATTTTTGAAATAAAGACTCTTCAGGTCCTCATATTTTACAAACATATGTGATTTCTTTAATGTAATTGTACCACTGAAGAAATCATCATAATTGGTTAAGTTAAGTTTTCAAAAACAAATGTGAAAATTACATACACCAATGACCTTAACGTTTGCTACAAAAAATTCACAATTTTAATAAAATTTAATTGAAATTTTTATTTATAAGAAAATTGAAATTTGTCTTCCTTTAGCACCGGTCTCCATTTTTGTGTCCAGTTTCATAGAAGACATTAAAAAGATGAACAAACCCTAAAAAACGGCTACCACTTTATTATGCTGAAGTATAATAAAAAGTATTTTCATCCCTTGAAAACTGAAAACCTCAGTATATTTCTCTTTTATAGTTTATGTAGTGTGCCTGGTTTAAGAATATAAATAAAAACATTATAATATTTCTTCACATTACATTTTTAAATATTGAATACTAAGTCACCTTAGTAAGTGAAATAATCTTTGTATCTATCTCAGTGGGACTATGTATCTATTCATCTAATAAAAATAAGAAAAAATTATGACCCATCAGGACGTATCATGTTAAGTACTTGTTATATTATATTTTGATGTTTAGTTTTTTTTTAAGGTCAGTGTGAAATGTTTCCCCACACTGTGTTTTACACTTGTCATTTTATTAATTTGATAAAACATAAATTTTTATTGTTTATGTAAAATTTCTAAAATTTATATAATTTAATTTAAAAAAAAAATGTTTAATATTAAAAATCAAATTATAATCTTTTACATTTAATTAATATTATAAAAATTGTATTTTTTTTTTTTTCGTCAGTTTATTTTATTTCAATTTTAAAAAAGTTTGTTAGATTTATTGTAGAATAATATTTAATACTGTAACGAAAATGTTGCAATTAAATAAAAAAAACAAATTTTTTAAAATGAAATTAAATGTCAAAATTGAAAATTAAAAAGGAACAGAAATTATTCAGTATATTAAGGGGGTTCGCCTTCTCGTCAATACATCTCTGTTTACATTAAAGTTCATATTTCTTTCCAACTTATTAGGAATCACCCCTGAATCACGAAGGCCATTTAATTAAAAAAAATATATCTTTTTAAATTACTGAAAAATACTTTGGCGTAAAGATAAAGGCATTGAAAGGGGGGTGCACCCCACTCATTTAAATAACAATTTCTTTTCATTTTAAGATTTAACGCTGGTCCTTACTTACAGGTGAAAAAAACTTGTTTTATTATTTAAGTTCTACTCGTTTTTTAAATAATGCTGTTAAATCCGGCCCCTCCATCATGGACACGTCACGGACCCCCGTACCAAGAATCCCACGGACCCCGCGCTACATGAAACCCCCACCTCACAACAACATGAAAATTGCAGGAGACTTAACGAGCACAAATACAAGACAAAATGAAAACAATATGCAGAGTTTACAACTTTCAACCCGTACCACAGGGCTTCTGGGGTATAAAGTATTCATCAAAGACATGTTTATTATATTTTTTTACTCGGCTGAAGAGTGTGCTATCTCACAATTTTGATCGTATTATTTTTGTAAAAAATTAGCATGGGATGGGCCTAGTTATCCTCTAATTTTTTAGATCACTTAAAAATGGTAATGGGCAATTTTACTTCCGTTCTAATTATCCCAAACGATAGCTCATTTGACCAATGTGTATTTCAAATCACCCCCCAAAAAAAAATAAAAAGGTCTACGTTATATTTAGTCTGTAGAAATAAACAAAACGTACAAATGGTTATACAGATTTTAGGATACCGGCAAAACGACGTTTATCTGATAATATTACTACTTTTTTGCTAATTTAATGTATAGTATATGACGGTGAGGTTCAGTGTAGTCAGATCTTAGAAAATAAGTAAAATTTTCTGATTCACGAACCTGTTTATTTTCATAATAAAAATTGATGAAACTTATAAATTAGAAATAGGCATAAAAATCAAAATCTTTTTATGTATCTATTGGTATCAAAATTCCGTTTCTTAGAGTTTCTATTAACAATGAGTCGGGTAGTTCCGTGCTTAGAGGTCGTTAACACGAACTGTTTGATCACAAAAATCTATTCAAGCAGAATCAAGCCTATGACCAGAAAAGATAAGGCTGACTTGCATTTCAGTTTCAATTTCCCAGTTTTATAGTTTAGCGTCAAAGTATCTCAATTGGAGTTTTTTTTTTATTATTAAAATGAATATTATTAAATGTCTCGGACATCCATAAACGAGTAGGACATCTACTTGGATTTCCCAGCACTATTTAAAAAAAACGACGAAGAATTTAACATAAAAAGTTTTTTTTTCAAATAAAAGTAATGGACAAAATTAAAACTAAAAATGAACAAAAATTATTACTTATATGAGGACTGTGTCCACTCGTCAATAACTCGCTCGTTACTCTAAACTTTTTTAAGAACAGAATCCAATGTTTACTTAAGACTCCCATCTACTTAATTATGATGAGGATTTAGTCATCCTAGATTAAAATTATGTCCCAAGTACTGAATAGTAGGCTCTTCGAAAAGTCTGTTTCCAAACCCCCTTCTCTGACTAAACGGAGAGACAATTTGACATGACTAATGCACGTTCTGAAGATGACGATTGATAAATTTCAAAAGATTCACATTTTTGGACACCAGAGTGAGATGTAAATGGACAGCAGGCTGTCCGCAAGTGAGGGGGGAGGTTGTCGTAAAAAAAAAATTAAGGGAAATGGGAACTTCCTGGGAGGTTGTAAATAGGGAGGCTTTGAATTGTACTGGGATACAGGAGGACGAGCGAGCGCAGTACTGCGGTGACTCAGGCGCTATTGGACTCAGGCGCTTAGTACTGCGGTGAGCTGTACTAACATCATGAGAGGGCTCATTTGAACGAAAGTTAAAAGTTCTAGTGCCCTTTTTAGGTGACCAAAAAGATTAGAAGGCAGCTAGGTCCCCTCCCACGCCCCGGTCCCCAAAACTAGTCCAATAGCAATTTTTATTGTTACATTTTCTTTGGCCTATTTTACTTCCCCCCACTCGGCCGGGGGATAACCCATGACCCCCCCCCCCAGTCCCTCGTTATGGCTATTTTCAATTATAAACACAGCAGTAATTTATGCGCCCCGTCAAAGAAACTTAGTCTTCTTGACAATAAATTTCAAAACAATTTTTGCAATTCTAAACTCTGAAAAAAGTCGAAAAATTAGTGATTATAATAACATGTTCACAAGGGGCACTTAAATAGCCTTTACCGTATTCTTTAGAACTCAGCCCATTAAGAATCACCAATATAAAAAAGGTGATAGAACACACCCGTGTATAACTCCGGATTTAAGACAAAACAAGCTACTACCCTTATTTCCAACCTTAACCGCAGCATTTTCGTTCCCGTGCACAGCCTAATCACTTCGATGTATTTGTCGGGTACCCCATATACGATACAGGACCTTCGCTAAAACTTTCGGCTGAATCAAACACTTCTTCCAAATTTATAAAACTTATTAATAAAGGGCCTGCTGACCCATGTACCGATTAATTATTGATCGATAAGGCAAAATTTGATTAACACATCCCCTATCAACATAAAACTACGGTTTTCTTCTCTTAGTACTTTATCTGGATATAATCTCGAAGTAAATAGTATCGAACTAAATAAAACATAATCATCAGACATAGTAGATTGCTTCCTACAGGAAATACAATGCTTTTACAATTACCAGAATCATTTTTATAGTTTTTCTTATTGATTAAAACAAAATCTCCAAAGACAAGTTTTTCAAATAAAAGTAAAAAGCCATAGTAAAATTAAGAACATTAAAAATAATTCACGCAATAATTCAAACTCATAACGACCAAAAATTACTATTAAAGAATAAAATGAAACCTATAACAAACGGAAATTAAATAAACAATCATAGCAAACATATATAAAATAAATAAAAAAAAATATAAATAAATAAATAAAAAATTTTTAAAACGAGTAAAAATTAAATTATATATTCAAGTCAAGCTTATAAAACGAACAAAAATTCAGAAAATTGGCTGATGCCTATTCTTCTCTATGTGTGTTACGTCATTAAATAAATAAGTTTTTAACTAAAAGTGAGTAGTGACATTAAATCTTAAGACGAACGGGAATTATTCCTTATATTAAAGGGACTGTTCCCTCCTAAACACCTCGCTCTTTACACTAAATTTGACTCTTTGTCACAACTCTAACTTCAAATCAATGAAAACTGTAGCGTAGATTGACCTGTTGAGGAGTGTACAGACCCTTTGATATAAGAAATGGTTTATGGTCCTTTTAGGTTTTAGTGTTGCTTCCAACTTTCAGTTGAAAAAGCTTATTCCTAAATGTTGGTAAACTAACGCATTTTCAAACGGATCTCACAACATATGAAAAATTAAAGAATAAATTTCATATTAATTTTGGGAGATTTATTCCGGATATGAAGGGTTGACCCGTCCAAAGGGACTTGCTTTTTAATCTAAATATGTTAGCCCTTTTAAACAAAACTTTCAATTCTACTTAAAAAACCCCAAAGTTTAAGTATAAACATAAACAGTTTATAAAAAAAGATAAAATTGAGCTTTAAGAGAAAGCTATTTAGGAGGTGACAACCATTCATATATCTAAAAATTTCTGTTCTTTTTTCAAATAATGCCTTTCAATTTGGCTCACCCTCGGTGACCTAGAGGCAGCCCCCGCAAGGGACCCCACGCCCGGGACCTTTGCGGCCGCGTCCAGTGCACCCCCACCCCCCGCCCTGTCAAATTCTCTAGACACGCATCCGTGATCTGTCTTCTGGCAAAAATAGAAAAATTCCACATTTTTGCAGATAGGAACTGGAAACTTCTACAAAAGGATTCCATGGTACTATAAATTCGATTGTGTGGTTTTCATTAAGATTCCTTGAATTTTATCAGTTGTTTCACCCCTCTTTCAAAAATCAGGCAAATTTTCTAAGGCTCGTAACTTCTGATGGGTAACACTAAACTTGATTAATCATGTATAATTGGAATCATCATACTACGCTGTTTCTTTTTATACATCTTGTGATGTTAAAAATAAATTTTTCAGAGTTTAGGCTAATTCTGAGCCGAGTCAATGCGTCCTTGCAGTTCGTTATCAAAACCTGTTTGATTTGTATTTTTTTTTTTTTTCTATGAGTATATCAAAGTTTGCTTTTTTTTTGAGATATATAAGTGAAATTAAAAATAAAATAATATATTAATAAAAAATAATATTAATATATAAAACGAATATTTGATATATAATTACATTAACAAAGCAAACTAAGTAATTAAAGATTTTACTTCACAGTACATTTTATTTTTATTTTTAAATATTGTAAATATAAAATAAACTTCATGACATACAATTATTATGTAGTAATGCCCATCATACATTATTTTAAATATACTGTGTGTAGCA
>NC_142805.1:72348303-72377500 GCF_049724085.1 Artemia sp. Qi Xiang Cuo | reverse complement strand
GTATATGCAAGATATGTGATATCTTTGAGCTAATTTAAAATGAAGGATCAATTATGTTTCGCTGCAAAAGTTGATATAGCACATGTGAATAGACTTCAAAGTGCTTTAAATGCAACAGTGAAACATATTGAAGACAATAAGCTGTATCGCTAATTGTACAAGTGTAATATTATTGTTGCAATTATACAATATCATTGTTTCGACATCGAAAATGTCCCTTTCTTTTTGTTAAAATGTTAGGCGAACGATTCCTGGTCAGTCTAGAGTCAGTAGTGAGAGTGATAGGATTGAAAAATGAATAAATTTGAGAAAGAGAGAATAAAGACATTGTTGTATATACATTTTCATTTGTTAATAAACAAATTCACATACATTTTTAAGCTCTTTACTCGTAGGGCACTAAAATCAATATTATACAGGTCTGAGGGGATATTTTCCACCATAAATTCATTCAGACGTGGATTGTCTACATAAATGTTGAGAGAATGCTTGTAATTATAGCCGCAATATCCGAACACGAAATACAGTAGCGCACAGAAACTACAGATTTTAGTCGTCAGATCCTGCAATCTCTTCCGATTTTGAATAATAGTTTTCCCACTGCGTTCAATATAGTTGCTGATGTGTGGAGTGTAAAATGTACAGGGTAGGCCAAGAGGATCAAAAAATTCAATCGTCTTCATTGTTTGAAAGATGCACAACCAATGGCCAGTATTCAGAGTCAACGGACTGCTATTAACAATGATTAGGGTATTGTTGGCACTTCGAATTTTTCCAAAAAAGTCCGAGGGTAGACAATGGGATCTGTATTTGGACATGTAGGGTTCCATATTAAATATTTTGATTATTTGACTGGTATTCATGGTGCAAGGTCTAGTAGAACACTGACTTTGGGAGTGATTTCCCAATAGGTTTCAAATTGATTTAGTAAGATTAGTACAATACTCTCAGCTAATGGGTCAGCTAATGTACACTCTAAACGTACACTCCCTGTTCGTATTATACTTATATCCTGGGTGCCAGACAAATCCAATACAATGATACCATGTGTCTTAGCAAACATTTCTTCGGTTATACCATTTTCAAATAGTTTTGAATCATGATCTAGGGTTTGCATGGTCAACTCATACAATCTTCTATAAGTTTTATCAAAAGATAGATTGTAGAGTGTGATTCCATTTACTTTGCAGACAAGAGATGAAAGCCCAAACATTTCAAATTTATATGGGTATCCAGTCCACGATCCTATTGCACTAGCACTTTTTACAAATACCAAAGCTAATTTTGAAAGAATTTTGCCATTGAAAAAGGATGAGTGTGTGAAGGTACCTGAGCCTGTGTCACTATGACTTTGATTGGCAATTGGTTGAGGAACCAGTAGTTTAATATTATTTCCACTGGTTCTCAGGTTTTCCACTGCCAAAGCAACAGAACTCATAACCTGTTGTTTGCGTACATGTAGTATTGCAGAGCTGAGGGAGAGAGTTACATCAGGATTGGCAGCAAGTTCTTTTCATAAAATGAAATTAGATGGTGCAAGCGTCAATTTTATATCCACTTTAATATTGGTTGGTAGCCATTGGGGTATATTAAATATTTCATGATATATTTTTCCAACTAGATGTAATTCACTAGTTGTATCATTTTTAAGTACATCTGCACTATCAGTATTAGTAATATATTCATATCTATTGGAGGTACCTCTCAATTTCTTGTATGACATGGGTGCCATCGGCATCAATTGCATATAGCTTGTATAATTTGAGAGATTGTTGCTTGTGCTCACCAGTGTGACATTTATGTAGATACTGATTTGACGAAATAACTTATGTAATATACAATTTTTACAGGATATTCCATTGGCAAGATTTTGCAATGTATTATCGTACTTCCGAGCTTTCATTCCTAAATCTATAAATGTCGATAACATGTCCATAAAGTAGTCTTGATTGGAATATATTTGAAAGTGGAGAGTATCGAAGAAGTGTTATTGTGAATAAAATTATCCATAGTATCCATGTTTTACAATCACATCAACATTTTATGCATTGAATATATTTAATGATGAAGTGATTGAAGGTTGGGAATCCTTATGCGGTATATATGACATCTTAGGAAAAGAAATCTAGTTTCGATCTAACAGTTCTCTTCCTGGGGCTTCTTCTTCTGTTTACTGTACGTGTCGTCTTTTTCCTTCTTTTCTTTGACAAAGGTGATGTCTTTCGTTTCTGACCTGAGTAGAGACTGATGAGTGTGAAGTGTTTCTTTACCTTTTTTAACCTTTTCTACTTTGATGAGATTTCAATTGTTCACCAAGGGTTCGCGCACCGGACCTAAGATTTTCCGAAGCACATTTTTTTAAATCCTTGCCAGAGCTCCAATCGTCTAGTGTAGAGGATGCAAAATCTGTCGCAGCCGGTACAATATATCTTCTAGCTAGAGGTAGTGCAGAGCGAACCAGCTTAGCAAACTAACTGCCAAGACCATAGCCAGACATCAACGAGCGGTCTTTGTAATAGTCCATTCCATTGCCCAATTGTCTTGGGCCAAGAGTACTAACATAGCATTCAATATCAGGGCAAATGAATACCACTTTTTTATTAGACATCTTGTTGTTGAATGGGTCGAAAATGGCATGTAAGTAAAGCCAAACCTTTTGACATTGCTAGGGGATCGCCTAATTCAGCTATTAGTGTTAACTGACAGAGTTCCAAATAGGACGTGTTTATGGGGATATACTGAAGATGTTTTATATTGTAGTGGTGAATATGTTCTTGATTGGTTTTTCGTTCAAGAACTCGTAGGAGGGGAACATTGCTATTGTCAACCCGGGATGTTTCAACCAATGAAGCGTAGAGAAATATACAAGTGTCCGCTGAGAAGGCAGACGGGTAGTCAGCAACAATAAAATTAGTGTTTCCAGCACTTTTACCATTGATTATATTGAGCTGAAATCCAAGAACATCTTTTAAATTATCATTAAGAATAACCTGTTCATCGGCAATGGGTGAACTAATGTAGATCTTGCCCTCCTCTTTTGAATAATTGAAATGAAAGGCTCCTTTTTTACGAGAGGATATTCTTTAATAATAGAACGGCATAAATCATTCATACAGGTGAGTTCTTCATACGGTAATTCTATATATGAATAATTCATCCAATTGATCTTTTGAATTTGTTCTTGATCACCTGAGGGTGGCGGCCAATCATAGGGTCTAATTTTTATTTCATATTTACGATCTTTTCTCAGGATATCATATGTATTTTTGAGAATACAGTCGAAGAGAGCCACTTCATGCTTTCCATCATCGAATTTGATAGTGGGGGAGAGTTTCGTCCAAAAATCACTTGTTCTATTCAAATCATTGTATAGAGGATCAGAAACATTGGACATGAAAGTCACATAGGAATCATTAGGCATTGTTAATGTCTTCAACACTGACCCAAGAATCAAAAACAGAGTTGTATCCTAGCCAGTGAACAAGCAACTTTCTCTTACCCCTGCGTGTATGACTCTTTAATATCTTTTCAATTTGATAAATTTTACTAGTGTTTCGTACTTTTTGCAGTTCATAATCATAAAAACTGCCAAGAATCTCATCATCTTTGGTGTCTCGCAGTCGATATGTCGTGAGTTCGGTGTCCAGGATTTTGGACACTTTAAAAAGTTTGGTGCTCCATAAATAATTCCCATTTTCAAAAATATTGGTGGTTTTATTAATTCGAACAGTATCACCAACATTGAATTTCTTCTTTTTCTTCTCATTGCCATTGGAGTATTGCTTTAGAAAAGCATCAAATGTGTTTTCACTGCAATGAACTTCCCGTGGGCTTGAGTAGGACAGAGATCGATGTGGTCGATGGTTGTACATCCGCATGATTTTATCTAAATCATGAATAAAAGCAGATGTATTTTTTAGTGTACAATATCTTGAAATTAATAGACGAATCGTTCTTATTAACCTTTCAGCCAATGCAGCCTTTATCGGACTCTGACTGTGACATTCACTATTGGTGAGTGAATTATAGAAAGCATCAATTGGAGGTAGTTTCAACTCGCTTAACCGAGCACCAGAATTGTAATAGTCGTATGTATATACGCCCTTACAGGTCAGTAGGTCATACATTTTACTGTCTGGAAAGTGTTGTTTCAGCAAAGGAAAACTATCAAAATTGTCACTTTTCTGCACTTGAATCAATTGACTCAAAGCCTTGGGGAAAAAACTAAATGAATCTAAACACCTGATTTTATTCCAAAACGTATGCCCGTTATCCTCCGCCTGCCATTTCAACTCGAGAAGCCCCAGCTTCTCAGCCGATTTGGGGATAATATTGTAGGTAAGTAAATTGTTTACCCATGGACTATCTACTCCCCCTCCTTCCCTATGCATACGGGCCAAAGACGGTAAAATATATTTAGAATCATAATTTAAATTGTGTATGAAAACCGGTATAAAAAACTGCTGGCTTACATTCACATTGCAAGATTGATGTGCAACACCACAAAAATTAATACCCCCTGATGATATTTCCTGCCACAAGTGATTATGATCCCTGACTTCCCCTTCCCCCCTCTTTTCCCTTAGCCCCTTTCCCCTTAGCTCCCTCTTTAAATTCCCCCTTACAAACCCAGCAGATTTTCTGATTTTTAATGGCTAGACGATCCTCTGCAGACAACAGCATTGGGCAATGGGTATTTATCAAACGACAAATAGCTCCATTTCCGGTGATAATTAATTTAGTTAACGCCTTGATCATGCACTCATTCTCATCCAACGTCTCGATTATTTCTAACAACTGCATTGTGTTAGAGTTGTCAATATATATATATCAATATCAATATATTTTCATCTACAGCTTAAATTCTCTCAGATTTTCAATTAAGATTAGTTTCAGCAATGAGGTAATATTCAGAATTATACAAATTTAAGTAAATATTATGTGTCAGTTTTTTTTGTTCCAATAATACAGATATATGTCGTATAAACTAAGAAGCAAGTAGAAATGGGTTATTAAATAAGAACAGTACATAATTTATTCATGGATTATTGATCCACTAAGGGGACAATGACACATCTTTCAAGGTCAATCAGGGGGTTTTTCTAAGTGTATTGACTCAGGGATGAAGTTTGCACATGCGCACTGAATACTAACGGGGCGATTTATTGATCCAATAGAGGGTACTAGATTTCTGAAAAATTGATTACATAATCGACGGGGAATTATTGATATGCTAACGGGAAGTGACGCAACTGTTATAAGGAAGGATTTTTGCTATAGTTTTTATTAGTGTGTGAATAGAATTCAAGGAGTGAGAACAGTTTGGCTTTACTCATTAGGATATATTTATAATAATGAGTGAAATGTTTACACTATTAGAAGTTGATAGTGGAGTTGATAGCAATGATACAAGACCACCAAACATTGCAGTGGAAATCACGAGAGGATCACGACTTTTTCTGGAATGGGATGAAGCTTCATCCCATTCTAAACAAAGTCGTGATCCTCTCGTGATTTCCACTGCAATGTTTGGTGGTCTTGTATCATTGCTACCAACTCCACTATCAACTTCTAATAGTGTAAACATTCCACTCATTATTATAAATATATCCTAATGAGTAAAGCCAAACTGTTCTCACTCCTTGAATTCTATTCACACACTAATAACAGCTATTGCAAAAATCTTTCCTCATAACAGTTGCGTCACTTCCCGTTAGCAGATCAATAATTCCCCGTCGATTATGTAATCAATTTTTCAGAAATCTAGTCCCCTCTATTGGATCAATACATCGCCCCGTTAGTATTCAGTGCGCATGTGCAAACTTCATCCCTGAGTCAATGCACTTAGAAACACTCCCTGATTGACCTTGAAAAATCTGTCATTGTCCCCTTAGTGGATCAATAATCCATGAATAAATTATGTACTGTTCTTATGTAATAACCCATTTCTACTTGCTTCTTAGTTTATACGACATATATCTGTATTATTGGAACAAAAAAACTGACACATAATATTTACTTAAATTTTTATAATTCGGAATATTAACTCATTGCCGAAAACTAATCTCAATTGAAAATCTGAGAGAATTTAAGCTGTAGATGAAAATATATTGATTTTGTCACCATAAAAGTACTTTTAACAGCCTTACAGATTAGTCTTTTATTTTTTCTAGTGTACTTATTTCCGGCTCCTAATTGTGTTTTGTGGTGTCGATTTTGTGTTTTCAGTAAAGCGCTAGTTTTTAAAAATTATATTAATTTTAGGATATATTACAAGTTTTTTGCGCAATTCTCTCTTCTAATACATTTTTTAGTATGTTTTTGGTTACTATAGGCTGTAGTTTGTTCTTTACTAAGCTGCAGCTAACGTTGTAACGATGGCAGATTTGTTCAATCACCCTATGATGCCGAATACCTCTTTTACTCATCATGCAGATAGAAAAACTGTTACTTTAAGATTCTATATTTTCTAATTTTAATGAAAGCTTGAGTTAAATATAGGTAAAGATAGGTCATAAGCGAAAATAACGATAGATCGTAAAAAATGTGAACTTGGTCCAACTCCAGAGGCGGGTCAGAGAGGGGGAGAGGGGGGGCCCTGACCACGGGCAAGAAAACCTTAGGGGTATAAAATTACAAATAATAATATAACAGTTGTAATCATTTTGTAATTTTTGAAATTTTATTTTTAATAAAAATAAATAGAGGGGACAGCTAATAAATGAAAATATTTAATATATTATTAATTAATTAATAAAATGAATTTGAAAAAAGTATTTACAGTTTATTTGAATACATAATCTTAAACCAGAACTATAAAATGAAATTAACCCTTACCCGGGGAAGAGAATTCAGATGAATGAATGGGATATTTGTTCGTAGGAGCAAAGATATTCGTCGAAGGGGATGTCTGAGGTGCTAAATAGCGACGAAGACCACACTGCCTTTCCATCATAAACAAATAAGTAGAACAACAGGGAAATTTTTATACAAGACAGTGGAACGCAACTTTAAATGAATATTTCGACCCTATATCCAAAGTCCGTCCTCATCAAAACAGATTAAGGGCATAAAAACACTATAACAGAAACTGACATTAAAATTCTCTCATTAAAACTGTTTAAAAAAAATGTTTTAAAACTACCATAACCTCATTACTTCAAGGAAGTTCCTGGTTGAACTTCCTTGAAGTAATGATATTATTCCTTGAACAATATTATTGATTAACCTCGATTGTGTCATATCTCGCAAGTTGAAAATGACCGGGAGAAAAATTTCAAGGAAACCCTCGTTTTTAATTGGTTAAAAACCAGTGAGGGGGTTAGGAGATTTCAAGATACAGCTAGACCGTAATTTAATTGTTAGCGAGAAACTAGAAGCTAGCGCGGCATATCTATTTTGGCTTTTTTGAGAATACCAACTTGTCCAATCACGCCAAGAGGGTGACCATAATGCCAAAAGATATTCAACCTACCTTTTGTATCTGTGACCTGAAAGCTTAAGTACCATAATTCTTTTTAACCAGTTTTTAACCAATGGCCCTTTTAAGAGCCACAATCTGGTTCAAACAAACACGCGAAATAACGTTAAATAGCTTAGTGTTCAATCATAAATTTACGAGTTTGACATTGGAATTTGACAAGTGTAATTTGACTAAAATCATTTGCGACTTTGACCAATTCTAATTGTTACTGCTTTCGGGTAATTTTGTGAGATACGAGGGGCTTGCAGATGGCAAAGTAGAAGCAAACTGCTTCTATTTCTCTCGATCACAACCTATATAAAAGTTCAGTATGCTTACATCTTAAAACAAAATTATTTGAAACCTAAGAAATGTGCCTTTCTACAGTATATTTTCAAGTTTTGCTTTAATATGAATAATAGAAATCACAAATTAGCCTAATTTTGAAAAAAATTTGACAAATTAAAAACATTTATATTCATATAAATAAATAAAGGATGACCGCTTTTTCGGTTTTGGTACCTAAATTTCAAGGGCGCTGGGACAAAATTTTCCAAGGGGGGCAGACGCCAAAATAAGAGTGGTGATTGGATGATAGTCTAGGTGCTTTAGGGCACCAAACTATGACTTTAACCCGAAGTGGACGAATTTGTAATCAATTCAGAATCCTGAGAAGCTAATTGATTTAGAAGTATCAATAACTATATCTTAGGCTTCCCAGTTGCAAAAAAAGTAATGCCATACAGCGGTAGTGCAGGATTCAACCAAGTTGATTCGCTTTATTTGTCATGAATTTAGGTTTGTAATGAAATTAGGATATGTTTGTTGATCTGTATTTTAGTATCAGCTATAATGAGGGGAAGGGGTAGATTCGTTGTTTAGGTGTGGGTAGGGTAGATTCCTATAAAAGTACATTTTAATGGACAAACTAATTACTCTTCACGAGGCTTCAGATAAACGTTGAAAGAGGAAAGGGGAGTAGGAATTAATTAGAATGTTTCTCTATACAGCTAATATGTTACATTCCCATATCTAACAGCAGAGAGTTGGAAAAGGCAAGGCAGGGCATGATCAGCCCCGCCATGAAATTTCCTTGGGGTGGCAAATACTACTACGAACTTAGTTTTAGTAATTTTAAATGGTAATATTTTTCTGTTTCTATTTATACGAAGTACTTCAATGTATTTTAAAAAATAAATATGTAATGTATTTATCGGTAAGAAAATCTTATTGTAGAGGCTGTGATGGCTTCAGTTACGCTCAAGACCAAAAGCCTAACAGAAATTCCATTCACCCAATCAATGATCCTCCTTTTCATCCAAACAAAATTCTTTAGTAGTAATAATAAAAAGGACTTTATACCAAAATTACTATTCATCGCCAACTTTTTAAGTATATTCAAACTTTATCCAAAATTGAAATTAAAAATTTAAACGTAGGAGGGTACTAATCAACGCATAATTATTGATTTACAAAATTTAAGATCAATTGACCAGGGATTTAAGGGACCGATAGGTCAAATTATATCTTGGTTGGGCCTGGGTATGGTTTGGAAAACAATCAGGAATTGATACCTCCTTAGTTCATATTTTAATGCTTTCTCCGCTTTCTTTACATTCCTTTTGTTTTCAAATGATCTATCGCTCAGATAGTTCTTGTACAAGTCCCTTCTCCTTTCTATTAAACATAAGGCTTTTTCACTAATATTCTTAGCTGCAGTCCTAGCTTTCTTCCCTAAGACACCTTCAGTAACTTCACAAATTATTTTCTAAAACCATTCTAACCATCTTCCACATTATCAAATTTTAAACTCTGAAGTTTAGTACTCTACTGTTCCTGGAAAGTTTCTCTCAAATCCTCATCCTGGAGTCTACCAACATCATAACTTCCTGGGAGGTAGTTACCCTTCCGAAATTTGAGCTTTAAACTAACCCTTAACACTACCAGATCGTGATCTTTACTTTTAACATCAATAACAGTGCTTCTATATACCTTAGTATCCTCTATTGATCCTGCCAGTCTTTGGTTTACTGTAACATAATCAATAATGTTTGCTGTCTTACCATCACGTGAATACCAAGTTAACTTATGGGCCATTTTATGACCAAACACCGCATTGGTTATAACTAGATTGTTATACCTACAAAATTGCAAAAGTCTGTATCCATTACTGTTTTCTTTTCTTACACCAAATTTACCCAGGCTAGGATATCATCTATCCCTATTTCTACCGACCTTGGCGTTAAAATCTCCTAGTAAAAACATCATATTTCTACCTTGGACCCTGTCTATTTGGTCCTGTAACTGTAAGTAAAATCATCTCAGAGTCACTAGTATCTCCATCAGTCGGTTCTACAGGGGCTTATAACTGATACCCTGAACTTTTTAGTCATAAAATGAGCAATTAATACTCTATTATTCATACCTTCTCAGCCTAAACAAGACTTAGCAGCTTCCTTATTCATCATGAGCCCTATTCCCTGTCTATGTACCCCGTCTGTCCTGCCTGAGTAAACAAATTCTACATCACCTAATTTCAGGCTTCCTACTCCTGGGGTATGAGTTTGTGAAACTCCTAATAAGTCAAGTTCGGATCGTCTGAATTCGTCAGTAAAAATATCAATACGATGGTCATTTTCTAATTGGAAAATTGGAACATTCCAAGTTCCAATTTTCATGTTCTTTAAATCATTGAAATTATTTTGACCTCAGGAAAAGCAATGATCCTGAATACTAGTGCAGGACAGGGATCACATATCTTCTCAAATCTACACCGAAGTGCTTAAGCCGGCTTAAAACCGGACAGCAAAAAGTCCCTGGAACCTTCATCAATGGAGGCTTTGTGCAATCCTGGGCTTATCTTGGTCACAACATGGTCTTCAACACTTTGCGATGCTCTTCTATAAACAGGAGTTGAAATCCTGCACAGACAATCCTAAACCTATTACCTCCCACACATTATACATTCATGCCTACAAAAATTATGCTACTACGGGGAGGCAGGCCATAATAGATTAATTAGCTAAACCAGCCCATAGTAGATAAGTAGATAAATTATTAGGTTAATGCAGTGTTTTCATTTAAGTGTTTTATAATGATCGCTGATCAAAGTTTATGTTATTTGTACTTTTTATTTATGTTATTCTACTGTGTGTATTTGTGTATTTTACGGGCCGTATATTTGGCTTTATAATACACTTATCTATCAATATATCTAATATGCAGAATAATTGTACCAAATAAATTTTGCATGCAGACCCGCTATACTTTACCCCCCCCCCCTTGTGTGCAAATCTATAGCCCAAATTTGTTTTTAAAGTAACGAAGAAACTAACGAAAAAAACAGAAAACTTAGACTTGAGTGAGTGGCGCATAATACACAAGTACCAAAATTTCTTCCCCCTAAGGGAATTTAAAAATAAAACTCAAATAAAATTCTCAGATTTGGAAAGCCTTATTATTCACCGGGTGTATTTTCTGTGGAGCGGTATTTTCCACATGGGGTATTTTTCGGGGGTCATTTTACGCGGGGGAAATGCTATTTCGCGGAGAGGGTATTTTCCGGGGTGGTATTCTCTGGGGGGGGGGGGGTAAATGGCTACCCATTTTAAACTATAGTTAACTATGCTCCTTCTGGCCTTCTACATTTAAAAGCATTCGACTCTGCATTTTTCACTTTCATCGGATGCGTTCCAATAGTTAAAATTTTGTTGCTAGTAATTAATTATTAATATTTTCTGATACATTACCAAAGATTGTTATCGTTGACCAACCGTCTAGGGATAAACGAAAAGTAAGTTGTCCCTGAATAGGGTGGGAGGATGTCAAAATGAAAGAGTTAAATGAATTGGTGACTTCTTGGAAGGGTATAAGTGTAGGGCTTGAATAGATTGGGACATAGGAGGACCTTGCGTAACCCCCTCCCCCCTCACCCCTAATAAACATTAATTTCTTAAAATGGACAAAAGAGCTTACCCCCTTTCAATTTTTCAGAAAAAATGTCTGAACTTGATAAAATCAAAGGCAACACTATAGAAATGCCTATAGTAAAGTCCATAGGGCTCTAATGTTTTAGAATTAACTTTTTTTTCCCAGAGGCACTTTGTCTGGAAAGGACAGTCATATTAACTTTGGTGGGGCTCATTCGCTCGGAAATTTAAAATTCTTGAGTCCATTAAAAGAGTTAAAGGTAATCAGAGGGCAACTAGCCCCCCCCCATTGCCCTCTTCCCCAAATGCATATTTTACCTCCCTCTCCTCTTTCCAAAATTTTTGTCCGACAAAACTGCATATAAAAATATTTTGAAGCTTTTTAAAAAGAAATTATTGTACATACCCCCCAAAACATAATCCTGGTTACGGCCCTAGGATAGTGGATCATCTTGCTCAGACATTTCTTTAAAAATAAACTGCTAGCCTATGCTGATTTTCCTGCTTTTAGTTTTACGTCCTATTTTTTCCATAAAGCGGATAGTTTAGATGCACTGCAGACATAATAAATGTAACTAAATTTGTGTCTCAGATCAAAATAAAATGTTTCATTATTTTATATACATGGCAGTTATCTAAATACACTTAAATACGAGCTGCACGCTTGCATTTTACCATCAGCGCTGCGATCAGCTTAGGATACATTTTTCATTCTTTTAAACAGAGATAGTTCTAGACCTGGGCAGGGGACAGCCCCTCTCCCAGCCCTTCCCTTCTCAAGACCAGAACATAATTCTCGCTTTACTGAAAAAAAAAATAAAACAAAAACAAACAAACAATTACTTCTACATTAAAAAAATTATAAATTTGACATCAAACAAATCTAAATACACTTAAACAGACCGTCCGTGCCAAAATTTTTTGACTGTAGCACCAAAACAGCCTCTGTAGCACACATATTTCGGCAATTGTGGTACTCAACCAATTGTCCGTGATGGCAACCATGATTGAAGTAAGGCACATCTGGATAATCTGTAAAGGTATTAATTTAAAAAACTTTTCCCACAAAACAAGTTTTTCAAAACTCGTTTTGAAAAATGAGCAAAAATAAAGTGAAATAAACTTCCAAGCATAAAACTACCACAAATCACTATCAATAAATAAAGTAAACTTCAAAATAAATACAATAAATGGCCGAGTCAAACTCAAAACGAGCAAAAATTAACATGAGTAAGGCTTATAACCCCCATGCCTTCTCAAGACCAGAACATAATTTGCGCTTTACTGAAAAAAAAACAACAAAAACACATAACAAAAACAAAAAACAAACTTACCGTGGATTTTAAGTTCAATTGACATATAGTAATATCCATTCCTTAAACTTTTAATAATTTTTATTAATGAAGGTAAGAAAGATGGAAACTTTTAAAAGGTATTGCTTTCAGTAAAGCGCAAATTATGCTTTGGTCTCCAGAAGGCATGGAGGCTATCATCTTTTTGTTAATTTTTGCACGTTTTGAGTCTGAATCGGGTATTTATTGTAATTTCTGTTTGTTTTGAGTTTAATTTATTTATTGATATTGATTTATGGTAGTTTAGGCTTGGAAGATTGTTTGACTTTATTTCTGCTCATTCTTGGCTTAATAGAGCTCTTTACTTTTCTTTGAAAAACTTTTTTTGCGAATTTTTTTTTATTTAAACATTTAAAGATTATCAAAAAAAGGCTCACCTTTAATAATGGTTGCCATCACGAACATGGGCACCGGCGAGGGGGGCATTTTTTACTATAAAGTAATTATAAGGAAACCGTAGGAAAGAGATCAGAATAGGAAAAAGCCATGGAAAAAATATTTGTTGCCCCCTTGTTGGCTGCCAGCCAAAAGATTTTGACCCTTATATCTCCCCAGGGCATTTATTACAACCATTACCTTGGAGGCTACGGGGGGGGGGTGGCATCCTCAATAAACAAATTTCAAGAAATTTCATCTACGTTGAACAAATGGCTATCTCAAAATTTTTATTTGATGTGTTTTGGAAAATGGTTGGCGTGAGAAGAGGGTTGGTTGACCTCAAATCACTTTCGACTAGTAAAAAGGGCACTAGTTCTTTCAATTTCCAATCAAAGGAACCCCTTTTGAAGTCTCTACGAAAATGTTTTCTATAAAAAACCGAATATAACCCCAGGGCATAGCTTACAACCCTCGCCCTGAAGAGTTTGGGAGATTTGCCATCCTCAAAATCATAATTTCCAGAACTTTCAACTACTTTGAAAAAAATGGCTATCTCAAAATTTTGATTGGATGTGGTCGGGGAAATGGTGGGCGTGAGAGGGTGGTTAGTTGCCCTCCAATCAGTTTCGACTAGCCTATTAAAAACGGCACAAGCTCTATCAATTTTCATTTGAAGGAACCTTTTTTGAAGTTTCTACGATAAGTTTTTCTATAAAAAACCTTATATTCCCCCAGGGCATTGCTTACCCCCATGACCGGGGCGGCTACGGGGGGGGGTGGCAATCACAATAAACAAATTTAAAGAAATTTAATCTACCTTGAACAAATGTCTATCTCAAAATTTTTATTTAATGTGTTTGGGAAAATGGTGGGCGTGAAAGGAGGGTTAGTTGACCTCAAATCACTTTCGACTATTAAAAAGGGCACTAGCTCTTTCAATTTCCAATCAAAGGAACCCCTTTTGAAGTCTCTACGAAAATGCTTTCTATAAAAAAACCTCATATGCCCCCAGGGCATAGCTTACAACCCTCGCCCTGAGGAGTTTGGGAGATTTTACATCCTCAAAATAATAATGTCCCGAACTATCAACTAATTTGAAGCAAATTCCCATCTCATAATTTTAATTGGATGTGTTTGGGGAAATGGTGGGCGTGAGAGGGGGGTTAATTGCTCTCCAATCTTTTTCAACTCTAAAAACGGGCACTAGCCATTTCAATTTCCAATCAAATGAGCTTTTTTGAAGTTTCTACGATAACACTTTCAATAAAGACCTTATATGCCCCCAGGGAATAACTTACAACCCTTGACATGAGGGCTCTGAGCGGGCTATCATCCTAAAAGACCTAGTTTCCACAACTTTTAACTACGTTGAACAAAATTAATATCTCAAAACTTTGATTGCATATGTTTGGGAAAATGGTGGGGGTCAGAGGGGGTTATTTGCCCTTCAATTACTTACAACTATTAAAAAGGGCACTAGCTCTTTCAATTCCAATCAAGTGAGCCCTTTTTGAAGTTTTACGACAAAACTTTCTATAAAAACCTTATATTCCCCGGAGCACAACTTACAAACCTTGCCCTGAGGGCTGTAGGGGGAGTTTCATCCTCAAAGACATAATTTCTGGACCTTTAAACTACGTTGAACGAAATTTCTATCTCAAAATTTTGATTGGATGTGTGTGGGAAAATGGTGGGTGTGAGAGGGGGTTAGTTCCCCTCTAATCACTTTTAGCTTTTAAAAAGGCCACTAGCCCTTTGAATTTCCAAACGAATGAGCCCTCTTTGAAGTTTCTACGAATACACTTTCTATAAGAGCCTTATATGTCACCAGGGCATAACTTACAACCCTTACCCTGAGGGGTTTTGGGGGTTGTCATTCTCAAAGACCCAATTTCCAGAACTTTCAACTACGTTGAACAAAATAGCTATCTCAAAATTTTAATTGGATGTGTTTGGGGAAAAGGTGGGCGGCAGAAGGGGGTCCAATCATTTTTGACTATTAAAAAAGGCACTAGCCCTTTGAATTTCCTATTGAATGAGCCCTTTTTGAAGTTTCTACGACAAAGCTTTCTATAAAAACCTTATATGCCCCCAGGACATAACTTAAAACCCTTGCCCTGAGGGCTGTGGGGGAAGTATCTTCCTCAAAAACATAATTTCTATCTGGAAATCGACTACGATTAACAAAATGACCATCTCGAAATTTTTTGTATGTATTTGGAGAAATGGTGGGCGTGGAAGGGGTGTTAGTTGCCTTCCAATCACTTTCGACTATTAAAAAGGGCACTAGCTATTCCTATTTCCAATCAAGTGAGCCCTTTTCGAAGTTTCTACGACAACTCCTTCGATACGAAGTGCCCTGGTATGGAAAAAAATAATACACTGTGCCAACATCGTTCCTTACTTAGGCAGCGCTATTGCTCTGCATATAATAATGCTTTAAATTACTTTTGAAGAACCAAAGTAAGCTCTTACATCTCAGCTCTTCCGGACGCACGAGCTTGGAGTTCATTGTTAAAGGAACAAAATCAATATCAAACAATTCGTGGTAACGAACTGTATATAAGGAGCGACCCGGCTCATTGGTAACCAAAACTCTAAAAAACGAAATAATGATACCAATAGATACATCAAAAGAGTGGGATACGTCAATGTTTTGTTTTTCAGGGGTAATTTTATCGACCCAGTGGTCCTATAATATATCGCAAGAGGGCTCATTCGAACAAGAGTTAAAAGTTCTAGTGCTCTTTTTAAGTGACCAAAAAGTTGGGGTGCAACTAGGCCCCCTCCCACGCTCATTTTTTCCTCCTAGTCACCAAATCAAAATTTTAAGACAGTTGTATTGTTCGGCATAGTCGTATCATTTAAAACTATGTCTTTGAGGATAACTCAATTCCCCACAGTCCTCGGGGGAAGGGCTGCAAGTTATGATCTTTGCCCATTGTTTACATACAGTATTGGTTGTTGGGCAGCATAAAGACGTTTTCAGGGGGGATTTTTTCTGGAGGGGAGGTGTCTTGGGTTAAGTGAGAGAATCTTTTCATGGAGGAAGTTTTCAAAGGGTAAGGGACATTTCTATGCAGGGGGTACCGGATATCCCAGTTTTTTTTAGAATTAAAAAAAACAAGTTTTTTCAACTGAAAGTAAGGAGCAACATTAAAACTTATAACTAACAGAAGTTATCACGTACATGAGATAGAGAATCGCTAGAGAACACTGGTAGAGAATCGAGCAGTAGAAAATAAGAAATCGAAGAGTGGAAGAAAATTCGTTTATAGCTGAGTTCAGGTGAGAAGTTAAGAAAATTCTTGATAGGCCTGTAATGTATATATAAAAAATGACTTTTTTTAAGAGGATATTATAGGAAAGTGCTGAAGAAACAGATTTATTCATGATTTCAGAAAAAAATGTGATAGACAGTTACACGAATTCACGAAAATATTGGGAGGTTGCTGTTTTTTTGTTTGTTTGGAGAGGGTATGAGGGGGGGGGGGTGAATGACAAAATTATATTCATTAATTATAACAAAAGGACGCATGCGAAAATAATATAAAGACTGCCATTAGATTCCATATTTTATACTTTTTCCAAATAAAACATCTTCCCCAGGCCTAGATCCTAGGGCTATACCTGAACCGGAAAGAAGTGGAAGAAGTTGCATTGTTAGGATATTGATCATGTTATTTGCATACAGTAATGACTCTTATAGTACTTTGGCACCATTCTCTCTTGGGTCCCACCGGGCATGGGCTTAGACCGGAACATACCAGCTGGGATAAATTTATAGTTTCTTAACTTTTTTAATTTTTTTTTTGCTAAGTTGGGTATCCAGTTTTTTCAAGTAAACAATAGGGAACAGGATTATTTATTTAAGCACCCTCAAGAACTTAAATGGAAAATGCAGTGCGTCAGTGCTGTCTAAGTAAAGAACGTTGTGGGCACAATGTGTTTTTTTTTCTTCAGCTGGGCACTTCGTATCTAAGGCGTATGTTGTAGAAACTTCGAAAAGGGCTTATTAGATTGAAAAATGAAGTGGCTAGTGTCCTTTTTAATAGTAGAAAGTGACTGGAGGGCAACTAGCCCCCCTCCTTGCGTGTCCCTCAGTCCCCCACACACATCCAATAAACATTTTGTGGTAACCATTTTATTCAGCGTCAATGATTCCACATAGAAAATATATTTTTGAGGAGGACACTCCCACACAACCCTTGGATCAAGTGTTGTAGTTTATGCCGTGAGGGCATATAAGAACAGTGTAGTCACACTTTACCATTTATTATTTTTTTACTTTAAAGACGTGCACTTCATATGGATGGGGTCGTCATAGAGACTTAAAAAGAAGCTCAGTTGATTTGAAATTGAATTATATAGTGTCTTTTTAATTATTTTAAATTGATTGGAAGGCACATAGCCCCCCCCCTTACAAGCATCATTCCACCAAACACAACCAATTAAAATTTCGAGATAGCCATTTCGTTCAGTATAGTAGATTTGAAGATATAAAATGTGTTTTGAGGAAAACATTTTACAAGAAACCCTTAAGGAAAGGGATTTAAGTTTTGCCGCGGGAGTATATAAGATTTTTATATAAGGTGTTGTTGTATAATCTTCAAATTAGACTCATTTGATTGGAAATTCAAAGGGCTCGTGCCCTTTTTAATACTCGAAAATGATTGGAGGGCAACTAGCCCCCCCTCCTCTTACGCCCATCATTCCCCCAAACACACCCAATCAAAATTGCGAGATAGCCCTTTTGCTCAGCGTACTTGATTTCCGGATAAAAAATATGTCTTTGAGGAGGATACTCCCCCACAACCCTCTGGGCATGGGTTTTAAGTTATGCCCTGGGGGCATATAAGATTTTTATAGAAGGCGTTGTCGTGGAAACTTCAAAACAGACTCATTCGATTGGAAATTCAAAGGGCTAGTGCCCTTTTTAATAGTCAAAAGTGATTGGAGGGCAACTACCCCCCCCTAATACCCATCATTTCCCATAGCCCATGCAATCAACATTGTGAGATAACCATTTTGTTCAGTGTAGTTGATTTCCTGTTAGTAAACATCTTTGTGAAGAGGAGACTCCCCAACAAACCACAGGGCAAGGGTGTTAAGTTATACCCTGAGGGTATAGAAGAACAATGTAGGCACAATTTACCATTTATTATTTTTTTACTTTAAAGCAGGGCACTTCATATGGAAGGGGTCGTCGTAAAGACTTCAAAAGAGGCTCATTTGATTGGAAATTGAGAGTTCTAGGTTCTATTTAAATTTTTGAAAGTTTTGGGAAGGCATATAGCCCCCTCCCGTCACCACCATCAGTCCACCACCCACATCCAATTAAAATTTCGAGATAGGGATTTCGTTCAGGAGAGTTGATTTGAAGATATAAAGTGTGTTTTTGAGGAAGAAATTTCACAAGAAACCCTTAGGGACAGGGATTTAAGTTTTGCCCCGGGGGCCCATGAGATTTTTATAGAAGGTGTTGTCGTATAAACTTCAAAATAGGCTCATTTGATTGGAAATTCAAAGGGCTAGTGCCCTTTTGCATAGTCGAAAATGATTGGAGGGCACATAGGCCCCCCCCCCTCTTAAGCCCATCATTCCCCCAAACACACCCACTCAAAAGTGCGAGAAGGCCCTTTTGCTCAGCGTAGTTGATTTCCGGATAAAAAATGTGTCTTTGAGGAGGATACTCCCCCACAACCCTCTGGGCATGAGTTGTAAGTTATGCCCTGTGGGCATACGAGATTTTTATAGTAGGCGTTGTCGTGGACACTTCAAAACAGACTCATTCGATTGGAAATTCAAAGGGCTCGTGGTCTTTGTAATCGTCAACATTGCGTGTAAGGCAACTACCCCCCCCCCCATAATACCCATCATTTCCCTAAGCACATGCTATCAACATTTTGAGATAGCAATTTTGTTCAGTGTAGTTGATGTCATGTTATTAAACATCTTTTTGAAGAGGAGACTCCACGACAAATCTCGGGGCGAGTGTTGTAAGTCATGCCCTGAGGGTCTAGATGAGCGATGTTGGCACAATACATCATTTATTATTTTTTTTCCCTTTACAGTAGGACACTTCATCTTGACGAGGTTGTCCTAGAGACTTCGGACCAGGCTCATTCGATTGGAAAGTCAAAGTGATAGTGCCTTATCTAAGTTTTTGATGTTTTTGGTGGGCACCTAACCCCCCCCCTCGCCCCCCATTCCCCACTACAGATCAAATTGTAAGGTCGCCATTTTGTTCAGAGTAGTTGATTTCCCTATACAAAATATGTTTTTGAGGAGGATACTCCCCCCACAACCCTCAGGGCGAGGGTAATAAGTTATGCCCTGGGGGCATTTAAGGTTTTTATGGAAGGCGTTGTCGTAAAAACTTCAAAACCGGCTCATTCCATTGGAAACTCAAATGGCTAGTGTCCTTTTTAATAGTCGAAAGTGATTGAAGGGCACCCAAAGCCCCAAACACATTCAATCACAATTTTCCCCAAACGCCCATATTTCCCCAAACACATCCAATCAAAATTTTGAGGTTGCCATTTTGTTCAGCGTAGGCTTGTTGTTTTCCAGAAAGAAAATATATTTTTTTGAGGAGAACACTTCCCCGCAACCCTCAGGGCAAGGGTTATAAGTTACGCCCTGGGGGAATTTAAGGTTCTTATTGAAGGTGTTTTCGTAGAAAATTCAAAACAGGCTCATTCGATTGGAAATTCAAAGGGCTAATGCCATTTGTGTTTATAAAAAGGTATTGGAGTTCAACTATCCCCGCCCCTGACGCCCATCAAGTACCAAAATACTTCGAATAAAAATTTTAGATATACCTTTTGTTCAGCGTATCGAAGGAGTTGTCGTGAAAACATCGAAAGGGGCTCATTCGATTGAAAACACAAAGGGCTGATACCCTTTTTAATAGTCGAAAGTGATTGGAGGGCAACTAATCCCCCTTCACTCCCATCCTCCCACGTCCCCCCACCCAATTTCCCAATATGTTTAAAAAATAAATTTTGCCGGTAGATTTAAAAAAATGCACATTTATTATGCTAATTTCCAATTAAGAATCTCAGCAGTGTCACAAGAACGGCTGTTAGTATTATAATAAAACTTCCGAGGGTACTTCCGCTCTTAAAATTTAACCAAATCAAAATAGCGTAAGTGTATCCAAGCTATCAAAGAGAATGAACAGATTTTTTGCGAATGGTATCAAGTTTTCCATCTCAGGTCAACTAGAGGAGGTATGAAACTAAATTAAAAAGTACTATTTGTGTCCAGATTATTAAAAGGGTTTATGTTGCTGAACATTTCGGAAAATTCTTCTCCAGCATACAGATAGCCAACCAAACTAAAAGGTCTTAAAAATGAAAAGATTTTAAGTGTTATTTTCTTTTTCCTTGAAGAGACTTTGTCAACATAAAACGAACAGAAATTAATTAAAAAAGGCCTTTTATATAAAATAAGTTTTTCAAAGAAAAGCAAAAAAATCCATTAAACAAAAAATGAGCAAAAATAAAGTCAAATAATCTACCAAGCGTGGAACTACCACAAATCAGCATCGATAAATAAATGAAACCCAAAACGAACAGAAATCACAATAAATAACCGAGTCAAACTCAAAACGAACAGAAATTAACAGAAGTTGGGCGCAACATACCTCTGCCTTCCCAAGGCAAAAAAAATTGCACTTTACTAAAAAAAATACAAATGAATGTGCATTGTCAGTTTAATATGCATATACTGATATTTAGTAATCAAAAAGTAAAAATTATTTGATTTATTAAAGTTATAAAAGTAAAAACATTTATATTTTTTCAGTAAAGTGCAAATTTTGTTCTGGCCTTGGGAAGGCATAGGGGTTTTGCGACAATGCTTTATTCAACCCGACAATGCTTTCTATAAGAACCTTACATACCCCCAAGCCATATCTTACAACCCTCGCCCTGAAGGTTTTGGGTGTCTGTAATTCTCAAAGACCTAATTTCCAGAACTTTCAACACCTTTGAACACCAGTTCTATCTCAAAATGTGGAGGGGATGTGGGGTGGGACCCCGGGGGCGGCAGAGGGGGAATAGGTGCTCTACAATCATTTTTTACTATTAAAAAAGGCACTAGACCCTTGAATTTGTTATAGAGTGAGCCGTTTTTGAAGTTTTTACGACAAAGATTTCTATAAGAATCTTATTTGCCCCCATGGCATAACTTACAACCCTTTCCCTGAGGGCTGTGGGGGAGTATCCTTCTCAAAAAGATAACTTTTATCTGGAAATAGACTACCATGAACAAAATGACCATCTCAAACTTTTTTTTGGATGTGTTTGGGGAAATGGTGGGCGTGGAAGGGGTTTTAGTTGCCTTCCAATCACTTTCGACTATTAAAAAGGGCACTAGCAATTCCTATTTCCAATCGAGTGAGCCCTTTTTGAAGTCTCTACGATAACTCCTTCGATATGAAGTGCCCTGGAATGGAGAAAAATAATACACTGTGCCAACATCGTTCTTTACTTAGGCAGTGCTATTGCTCTGCCTATAATAATACTTTAAATTACTTTTGAAAGATCAAAGTAAGCTCTTACATCTCAGCTTCTCCGGAATCAAGAGCTTTGATTTCATTGCTAAAGGAAAACAATCAATATCAAACAAATCTTGTTAATCAACTTTAAGTTAGAAGTGACCCGGCTCATTAGTAACCTAAACTCTAAAAAAACTAAACATTGATACAATTAAATAGATCCAAAGAGTAGGATACATCAATATTTTTTTTTTAGGGGTAATTTTATCGACCCAGTGGTCCTATAATATTGCAAAAGGGCTCATTCGAACAAGAATTAAAAGTTCTAATGCTCTTTTTACGTGACCAAAAAATTGGAGTGCAACTAGGCCCCCTCTCACGCTCATTTTTTCCTCCAAGTCACCTAATCAAAATTTTGAGATTGCTGTGTTGTTCGGCATAGTCGTAACATCAAATAACTCCGTTTTTTAGGATAACTCAATCCCCCACAGTCCTTGAGGGATGGGCTGCAAATTATGATCTTTGTCCGTTGTTTAAATACAGTATTGGATGTGGGGTAGTATAAAGACGTTTTTAGGTGGGATTTCTTATGGTTCAGGGGGGTTGCCTGGGGTTACGTGGAAGGATATTCTCATGGAGGAAGTTTTAAACGGTAAGGGACATTTCTATGAAGGGGGCACCGGATATCCTTGTATTATTTAGAAAAAAAATAAGAAATAAAAAAAACAAGTTTTTTCAACTGAAAGTAAGGAGCAATATTAAAACTTATTACGAACAGAACTTATCACGTAGGCCTATGCGAGGGGGTTTGGCGCTAAAGTTTTTTTTCCTGTAATATCCTCTTAAAAAAAAGTCATTTTTTATATATTCATTACAGGTCTATCAAGAATTTTCTTAACTTCTCGCCTAAACTCAGCTATAAACGAATTTTCTTCAACTCTTCGATTTCTTATGTTCTACTGCTCTTCTCGTTCAGGGGGGGGGGGGGTCGGGGGTTACGTGGGAGTATATTTTCACGGAGGAAGTTTTAAATGGTAAGGGACATTTCTATGAAGGGGGCACCGGATATCCTTGTATTATTTAGAAAAAAATAAGACATAAAAAAAACAGGTTTTTTCAACTGAAAGTAAGGAGCAACATTAAAACTTATAACGAACAGAACTTATCACGTAGGCCTATACGAGGGGGTTTGGCGCTAAAGTTTTTTTTCATGTAATATGATCTTAAAAAAAAGTCATTTTTATATATACATTACAGACCTATCAAGAATTTTCTTAACTTCTCGTCTAAACTCAGCTATAAACGAATTTTCTTCCATTCTTCGATTTCTTATGTTCTACTGCTCGATTCTCTACCAGTGTGGTCAGAAGCCTGATATGAGATAGCGCAGCTAAAAAAGCGAATATGCATACTCAGCGTATTTTCACTTTTTCCTTGTTCTGGCTTAGACATTCCTTCAAAGTTAAGTAGTGCGGTCATGACTACGAAAAAACAAAGGAAAAAACAAGAAAGTAGAGACACAGTTACCAGATGGGGCCTAAATAGTATGTAATTTGCGTTTCAGAAGGCTAGAACTCAAAGTAAAAATTAAAACTCAAGTAAAGTTTAGTTTTCATTGAAAGATTCCTGTGCCAGATTCCGAAATCTGAACAATGAAGCATTTTCGACAGAGAATACAAAAGCAATTGGAGATCAACCAGCCACGAGTATCTCCTTGAAGGGGTATTTTACATGGGGGGAAGGTAAGCCCCTACTCCTATTCTATTTTCTGTTTTTTGTTTCTTTTTTAAACTCTGTGAAAAATCTATTGACGCTGTTCGAGCATCTTTATTTTTCCTTTGGCTAATAACAATAAGATTTCATCAGTAGCGAATAATTATTACAGTGGAAGCTGGCATTCACTTCCCCCTGCAAGTACCCCTGTTCCCCCCTTCCCCGTGGCATTTACTCCCCCGGAAAAGAACCAATCTGTGGAAAATACCTCAAAATACCTTCTACAATATATAGAATGCTTTTCTAAACAACTATGCCATTGTTGCTGCAAATATAATACACAGCAGTAGAGTGCTATGTTCCATTTCTATGGGTTTATGTTCCTTACCATGCTATTTGCAGAGAGCTATACACCTTTTCAAAGAGAGTGAGTAGCCCCTCACACCTATGTTCCATTTTTATGGCTTTATATTCCTTACCATGCTATTTTCTTGCACGAATTTCCTTGGTAGCTTTCCAAGCAAAGCGACCAAACACGTTTTGGAACTATGGACGAGGTTGTATAATGTAATCAGATTGGTTTAGAGTATATACAAGAATCTGGGTGTAGTTAACAACTAAAGTTTCTGAAAAGGGTAATTACTTGTAGCTTTAGTAATCACATTACACTTCCGTTGAATAAGAATGGTTCACAAGTAATTAAAGAATAAGGAATGAAATTTATCAACAATACAAAGATTATATTCGGAAACCCAATAGATTTGACACCTAAAGGAGACCTTGGTACAAAGTGTTCAATAACTTAATTGGCTTTATATAATTTTGCGTAAAAAGCTAACTCTATTTGCAAAAAGGGTATAGCATTTGCGAATTGGTGTTGAGCAGTGTTGTTAATATAAAATATGATGTAATGTTAAAGTATACTAAAAATGTTAAACTAAGATAGATATAAATGGCAAGAAAAGAATTTTAATAAAAAAATTCCTAATAATCCATAGAAATCCTTACAAAGCAAGTAGTGTGATATGTTTGAGTATGAACTATCAAGAATAATAAGCACCAACAATCCTAACAACCAGGGACCTCAACCCCCAAAGGTCCCCTTTCCCCAAACTCCAAAGGGGCCCCCTCCCCTCCAACTTTTTGGCCCCCTTCCCCCATTTTTTTTAACTTTTTTTTCGAAGTTTTTTGAACTTTTTTTATTATTTTTTTTTACATGATATATTTTTTCAACTTTTTTTACATCTCTTAGAATGAGAGGTAAAATGTAACATACTTAAAACAAAAAAAAATCACATTTGATGTTTTGCAAATTCAAAATGATAATGATATAGAAACGTAAGTCGCGACTTTTACTATTAGAAAAATATTGTTTGTAATAGCACTTTTATTTTATTGGACTAAATTTTTTTTGGACTTCGAAATTATTTAACTTTTTTTCACTTATCTTAAAATGACATAAGCTTGGCTTATGGCTTTAACAATTGTGCTCTATGTTTGCTAATAGACAAGATACGGCTTTCAAACTGGCGCTCTATGGTCGGTTATCAACACTATCTAATAAGTACGAGTGGTAGCACTATTGGAAATGTACGCCTTTGTTGTCATAAAAGTGACGGATCAAATTTCTTTGTAGTACTGAAAAAATTCATCTCTTATGTTGGTGGATATGCGAGATTGATACCTCCAGAAATGATTGCACTCAAAGAGAATGTCAACATAAAAATAAACGTTGATCATAGAGGAAAACTCCTTATTGCTATAGCAGGTAACACATTACCTACTGATACATCCTATCGTCAGCTTTTGGGTATTAGCATTGAACAGAAGGTCAAAGGAAGAAAGGCCTACTCTTCTACTAATATCATAAACTATATCTTGGCAACGTAGAATGAATAAATTCTTTATCTACATCCGATGTAGGATATGTCATTATGTAATAATGAAAACATTGTAAGTCCGTAAGTAAGCAACAAACTCTTTCTTGAATTCACCTATTGGATACACGACACGGAAATTTAATTAACAAAATTATGAAAAAAAATTGTAAGTAAACAACAAACTCTTTCTTGAAGTCACATCTTGGATACACAATGCAGAAATTTCATTTAAGAAATTATGAAAAAATTGTAAGTAAGTAGCGAATTCTTTCTTGAATTTGTCTCCTGGATACATAAAAAACACATTTAATTCAAGAAATTATGACAAAATTCTAAGTAAGTAACAAAATCTTTCTTGAAGTCGCCTCTAGGATACACAATGCAAAAACTTCATTTAAGAAATTATGAAAAATTGTAAAGTAAGTAAGTGGGTAAGCAACATAATCTTCCTTGAATTCGCCACCTGGATAAACAAAAAAAGACATTTCATTCAAAACATTATGAAAAAATTTCAAGTAAGTACCAAACTCTTTCTTAAATTCACCGTTTCAATGAAAAATACAGAAATACAATTCAAAAAACTATGAAAAAAAAATTCTAAGTAATTAACAAACTCTTTCTTTAATTCAGCGTTTGGATGCACAATATAGAAATTTAATTCAGGATATTATGAAAAAAAATTCCAAGTAAGCAACAAACTTTCTTGAATTCACCGTTTGGATACACAATGCAGAAATTTCATTTAAGAAATTATGAAAACATTTTAAGTAAGTAGCAAATTATTTCTTGAATTTGCCTGCTGGATAAAAAAAAGACATTTCATTCAAGAATATATGACAAATTCTAAGTAAGTAACAAACTCTATTGTTTTCACGTCTTAGAAGCACGATGCAGAAATTTAATTCAAGAAATTATGAAAAAATTCTAAGTAAGTAACAAACTCTTTCTTGAATTCAGTGTTTGGATGCACAATATAGAGATTTCATTCATGATATTATGAAAAAAATTCTTAATAAGTAACAAACTCTTACTTGAATTCAGCGTTTGGATGCACAATACAGAAATTTCATTCAGGAAATTATGAAAAAAAAATTCTAAGTAGTAACAAACTCTTTCTTGAAGTCACTTCTTGGTTACACAATGCAGAACTTTCAATTTTGAAATTAAGAAAAAATTGTAAGTAAGCAGAAAATTCTTTCTTGAATTTGCCCGCTTGATAAACAAAAAAGCTATTTCATTCAAGAAATTATGACAAAATTTTAAGTAAGTAACAGACTCTTTCTTGAATTTGCCGTTTGCATGACAGAAATTTCATTCAAGAAATTATTAAAAATTCTAAGTAAGTAACAATCTCGTTCTTGAAGTCCCCTCTTGGATACACAACACGGAAATTCCACTCAAGATATTATAAAAATATGTTTATATAAGTAACAAACTCTATCTTGAAGTCACCTCTTGGATACACAATGCAGAAACTTCATTTAAGAAATTAGGAAAAAATGTAAGTAAGTAAGTAAGAAACTCTTTCTTGAATTCGCCGTTTGGATGCAAAATACGGAAATTTCATTCAAGAAATTATGAAATAAATTGTAAGTAAGTAGCAAATTCTTTCTTGAATTTACCGCCTGGATAAACAAAAAAGACATTTCATTCAAGAAATTATGACAAAATTCTAAGTAAGTAACAAACTCTTTATTATTATCCAGATTTGGATACACGATACATAAATTTCATATAAGAAATCATGAAAAAATTCTAAGTAAGTAACAATCTCTTTCTTGAAGTCCCCTCTTTGTTACACAATACAGAAATTTTATTTAAGAAATTAGGAAAATACTTGTAATTAAGTAACAAACTCTTTATTGATTTCATCCCTTGGACACAAAATAAAGATATTTCATTCTAAAAATTATGAAAAAATTGCAAGTAGGTATAAAACTCCTAACTGTTTTCACCTCGTGGATATACAGTAAAGATATTTAATTCTAGAAACTATGAAAAAATTGCTAATAAGTAAAAAATTATACCTTGAAGTCACCTCTTGGGTAACAAATGTAGAAGCTTAACTTAGGAAATTGTGAAAAAATTGTAAGTAAGTAAGTAAGTAAGTAACAAATTCTTCATTGAAATCGCCACCTGGATAAACAAAAAAGACATTTCATTCAATAACTTATGGGAAAATTTTAAGTAAGCACCAAGATCTTTTTTGAATTTACCGTTTGGATGTATAAAACAGAAATTGAATTCGGAAAACTATGAAAAAAATTTGTAAGTAAGTAACAAACTGTTTCTTGATGTCACCTGTTGGATACACAATGCAGAAATTTTCATTAAGGAAATTACTAAAAAATTGTAAGTAAGTAGCAAATTATTTCTTGAATTCGCCTGCTGGATAGACAAAAAAAACATTTCATTAAAGAAATTATGACAAAATTATAAGTAAGTATCAAACTCTTTAATGTTTAAAAGTTTTAGATACACTATGCAGAATATTTCATGCAATAAATAATGAAAAAAGTCTGTAAGTAGCAAACACTTTCTTGAAGTCAGCTCTTCGATACAAAATGCAGAAATTCCATTTGAAAAATTATGAAAAAATTTTAAGTAAGTAGCAAGTTATTTCTTTAATTCACCTGCTGGATAAGCAAAAAAGACATTTTATTCAAGAAATTATGAAAAGATTCAAAGCAAGTAACAAACTCTTTATTGTTTTCACATCTTAGATACACGATTAAGAAATTTAATTTGAAAAATTAGAAAAACCTTCTAAGTAAGTATAAATCTCTTTCTTGAAGTCCCTTCTTGGATGCAAAATACTGAAAATTCATTCAATAAATTTTGAAAACATTTCTAAGTAAGTAACAAACTCCTTATTTGTTTCACCTCTTGGATACACAATGAAGATACTTCATGCGAGAAATTATGAAAAAATCGTAGGTAAGTAGTAAACTTTTTATTGTTTTCACCTCTTGTATATACAATATGGAAAATTCATTAAATAAATTATGTGAAAATTGTCAGTAAGTAAAAAACTCTTCTTGAAGTCACCTTTTAGATGCACAAAGCAGATACCTCATTCAAGAAATTATGAAAAAATTTTAAGGAAGTAAGCAACAAATTCTTTCTTGAACTCACCTCTCGAATAAGCCAAAAGACATTTTATTTAAGAAATGATGATGAAAGTTTAAGTAAGTAACAAACTATTTTTTAATTTCGCCTTCAGGATGCACACTAAAGAAATTTAATTCAGGAACCTATGAAAAAAATTACAAACAAACTCTTTCTTAGACTCGCTTCCTGGACAGATATTATATTAATTTCAGTAAAAAAGTAAGGGGAAAATTGTAAGTAATTAACAAACTCTTTCTTGAATACAGCTTCTGGGTGAACAATACAGATGTTTTACTCAAGAAATTATAAAAAAATTGTAAGTAAGTAATAAACTCTTTCTTGAATACACCTTTTAGATAGACAATATGGAAATGTCATTCAAAAAATTATGAAAAAATGGTAAGTAAGTAACAAACTATTTCTTGAATTCACCTCTTGAGCACACAATACGAAAATTTTGTTTAAGAAATTAGGAAAGCATTGTCGGTGAGTAAGTTATAAAATCTTTCTTGAATTTAACTCATGGATACGTAATACAGAAATTTCATTAAAGAAATTATGAAAAAAATTTTAAGTGAGTAATAAACTCATTGGATGCATCAAATAAGATTCATAACATCGATATTCCATTTATTTTGACTTTAGGCATCATTACGTTGAATTTAGGTTAGACCGGTTATAGATGGCATCACACCCGCTCAGACACACACTCATAGTGAGAGAGACATGCAAAAGTTGGGTTAATTCAGCTTCACTTAGTGTGACCTCACACTTAGTGAACCTGAATTAACCGAACTTTTTGCCAGCTTTGTGTACCCAAGAGGTGAATTCAAGAAAGATTTTGTTACTTACTTACCATTTTTTTT
>NC_142805.1:72308210-72347803 GCF_049724085.1 Artemia sp. Qi Xiang Cuo | reverse complement strand
TTTTTTTGCGTGGTTGGTTCCGTGGTTTAATCGTGTTTTGCCATTTTTGCGTTTTCGACAAAACACGTAACAGCATGTTTTAACAAAACTTCGTTTTTTTGCGAAACACGAAACATCATGTTGCCTGTTCGACTGTCTGTTTCCTCAAACATGGAACTTGCTCTTTCTGCGTGTTGCGTGTTCGATTGGTCCCTGTCCAGATAGAAAAAAGTTATCTGTAGATGACAAAAGAAAGGATAAGATGGAAGGGAAGAAAATGGACATAGATCCTGCTGAATATACGTTTTTGAATAGAGGCCAAGGTGAAACATATGTGTACAAGAAAACAGGCAAGTAAAAAGCTCAGAATTTTATTTAAGTGAGTCCAGGTTCATTTTATCCAGATTTTCCCCCAGTAGTCCAGGCTGTATATAGCTACCCTTTACTTCTAGGTTAACACAGTCAGAAGCACTAACTTTAGAAGGCGCCTCATATAGACAAGGCAGTGCAGTTACTCAATGATAAAAACTTGGAGGCACCTTGTCTGATTACAATGCCTAGGGATAAGTCAATAATATGATTTGGTAAAAATTTACCAAGCATTCTAGTAGATACCAGTCCTCTAGAAAATGTGCAATTAGCCTATAGACTATAGACCAAACCAATAAATTTTCTATGTATTTGACTTTGTAGCCTATATGTTGTGTCTTTGCCACTAAGTGTATTTGAACAAAAGAGTTAGACTACTTAACCCAGAAATGGAAAAATGCATAGGAAATATATTATTACACATATTATGAAGTAAGAATGGTAAATATCTACCAAATCATATTATTGACTTAAACATAAAGTGAATATACCACTTGATGCCTTTTTTTATGCTGATTATGAATATAATAATCATTTCTATCAGAAATGAATTTCAGCCCCCCTATACATGCCAATTCAGGATATATATTTCTACATTAGAGGGGGTGGGGGCAAATTTTGTTTCTGATGTAAATGGGAGGTAAGTTTACACTTTACTCCCACCACCCTATTGTAGAAACATACCCTGATTTGGCATATATTAGGGGGGGGGGGCTCCCCTTACTTAATACCACGCTTTTTACGTTAAAAGTTAAAAAAATTTATTTCACAAACCCCTGAATCACAAAGGCCGTTTAAATAGAATAAATAGCTCTTTTGAAAGCACTAAAAAAAACTGTAGCGTAAAGAGCGAAGTATTGAATTGGGGGAGAACCCCCTCATATACGTAATAATTTCTGTTCGTTTTAAGTTCTAATGTTGCTTCTTACTTTCAGTTGAAAAAACTTGTTTTTTTAATTTAATTTCTGATCGTTTTTTAAATAATGCTTGGAAATCCAGCGCCCCCTTCATAGAAATGTCCCTTACCCCAAAGAAACATCCTCCACGGAAATATTCTCCCGAGTAACCCCCTCCTCCATCCCCCCCACCACCAGAAAAAAATCCTTCCTGTAAAGGTCTGTATACTTCCCAATAACCAATACAAAATGTAAGCAATGGGCAAAGTTCATAACGTGCAGCCCTTCCCCTTGGAACTGTGGGGGATTAAGTCATCCTAAAAGACATATTTATTAGATTTTCGACTATACTGAACAAAATGGCTATCTCGAAATTTTGATTGGGTGACTTTGAGAAAAAAATGAGCGTGGGAGGGGGCCTAGTTGCCCTCCATTTTTTTGGTCACTTAAAAAGGGCACTAGAACTTTTAATTTCCGTTCCAATGAACTCTCCTACGATATTCTAGGACCACTGGGTCAATACAATTACCCCTGGGGAAAAAACAAACAAACAAATAAAAACGCATCCCTGATCTTTCTTCTGGCAAAAAATGGGAAAATTCCACACTTTTTTAGATAGGAGCTTGAAACCTCTACAGTAGGGTTCTCTGATACGCTGAATATGATGGTGCGATTTTCATTAAGGTTCTGTAACTTTTAGGGGGTCTTTCGCTCTTTTTTCAAAAATCAGCCAAATTTTCTCAGGAGAATAACTTTTGATGGTTAACATTAAACTTGATGAAACTTATAATTTTTAAATTAGAACTAAAATTTTATTCTTTTGAAGTATCTATTGGTATCAAAATTCCTTTTTTTAGAGTTTCGGTTACCATTGAGCAGGGTCACTCCTTACTTACAATTCATTACCACGAACTGTTTGAAAATATCAAGCCTTCCAATCACTTTCGATAATTTAAAAGGGCACTAGGCCTTTCGATTTCCAATCGAATGATCCCTTTTTGAGTTTCTACGACTATGCTTTCTATAAACACCTTATATGCCCCAGGGCATAAATTACAACCCTTACCCTAAGGGCTGTGAGGGTGGTTGTCATCCTCTAAGACCTAATTTCCAGAACTTTCAACTACGTTAAACAAAATGGCTATCTCAAAATTTTGATTGGATTTGTTTGGGGAATGGGTGTTAGTTGCCTTCCGATCACTTTCGACTATTAAAACGAGCACAAGCCAGTCCATTTTCCAATCGAATGGGCCGTTTTCGAAATCTCTACGACAACTTCTTTAATACGAAGTGCCCTGGTCTAAGGGAAAAAAAATAATAAATAATACATTGTGCCAACATCGTTCATACATACCCCCAGGTCATAACTTAAAACCCTCGCCCTAAGGGTTGTCGGGGAGTAACCTCCTCAAAAATATATTTTCTCTCTGGAAATCAGTTACTTTGAACAAAATGGTTATCTTAAAACTTTTATTGGATGTGTTTGGGGAAACGGTGGGCGTAGAAGGGGTGTTATATGCCTTCCAATCACTTTCGACTATTAAAAAGGGCACTAGCTATTCCAGTTTCCAATCAAATGAGCCCTTTTCGAAGTTTTTACGACAACCCCTTGATACGAATTGCCCTGGTAGGGAAAAAAAAACATTGTGCCAACATTGTTCTTTACTTAGGCAGCGCGATTGCGCTGCCTATATTAACATCCTGAATCGCCTAATGTTCTTTTACCTACCTCTTTTCATCCGAAAAATCAGAAAGAAAATGAACAGAGTTTTAAAGTGGAAGGTAGAATTTTTGTTTCAAGAAAAATTTCTACTTATGCCTAGGAACCGATATACATGGCGAGCCCAAGATGACAGTATTTTTCTTTAAGAAACAGATTGGCCGGTATGACGGTTGAAGCTCAGAGGTCGATACCGATAATTAAAAAAAGAAAAAAAAAAAAAGAAACGGCGGCGTATTAGTGCCGCCGCCGCCAATCGAAACCGCGGTGGGGTCAGCGCGCTGATACTAGCTCGGCGGCGCGCCACCGATTTTTTTCGGCGGCGCGTCGCCGCCATTTCGGTGTGGCGACGGGGTCTATCCTGTGGTTTGTGTGTTGTACAGGTGAAAACTGTCCAAAACTATACGGTCTTATTTTCAGGTGACGAGGAGACTGTTTACATAGTGACAAAAGAGATGGCAGAGAATTTGCACTTCAAACTCCCGAAGGAAAAGTCAGTTGTCAAAACATATACTGTGCAGCCTCCAGATGATGGCAAGTAAAACCAAAAGCATATGATTGAAACCTTGTATATACTAATAGAAAAAACAATATTTTTGTGATGAAAGTGAAGAGCGAAGTTGAAACTTAAAACGAACAAAAATTATCACCCCTCAACCCATGCCCTATGCTTACATGTAAAATTGACTAGCGCTTTACTGCAAGAATAAAACAGAACAATAAAAAGGCGAATTATGCGTTGGAAACTAGGTTTACTGTATGCACATGGTTATCTAATTGAAAAAAATGTGTTTGTTTTTTTGATAAAAGTTTAAAACAATACCAAGTAACTAATAGAAAATTCACCTTTGAACTGTTTTGTCCCATGCTTTCAGTATATCGCTGGCGAATCTACCAAATAAATATGCCCCATGGTCTCAGGGGCTATAATTTATGAGATCGACTGGAAATTGTTTGATAATAGAAACTGTTTTTTTCAAGGAGCGAGATAATAGTGTATAATATGTTTTATTGCTTTCATTAAAGCACTAAAACAGCTTAATTTTACAGCAATTTTACATGTAAGTATACGGCATGGTTTGAGGGGTGATAATTTTTGTTCCTTTTAAGTTTCAACTTCGCTACTTACTTTCATCACAAAAACATTGTTTTTTTCTATAAATTTTATCTCTTTTTTTTTACTTCACGGAGAAAGCAACTGAGAAATTATATGTCTTTTCTTCTATAATAATGTAAAGAGAACAAATAGAAAATGTAGCAGGTGAAAAAAAAAATTGCGCACAATTTTCACTTACGCTTCATGTTCGCAAAATATTTACCAAGATATGCTAGCTGAAAACGGAGACAGAAAGAAGGGATCATAACAACTTTCAAATTGAAATAAATCCTAAATGTGTATCTGTAACAATCTTCTCTCTGGGCAAACTTGACTGACCGAATGATAAAGATTGACAAACCGAAATACAAAAAAAAGTTCCACCACCTGGGTCTGAACCAAGGATCCGTAGCATTTGAGACCAATGCTTTATCCACTGAGCCATGCCAGGTTGGGTGATCTGAGTAGTATAACATTTCTCTGTTAGATGTAATTTCGTTGCATCTGGCACCATACCTAAGTGACCAACCGAGTTCATATTCATACAATAGAGTTCCCTTAACAAGACCTCTCTTGAGACGCTCTAACCAGTTTCGTAGACCCACCCATTCCCGAGATGGTACACAAATTTGCCGTTTTTGATGTCGTATGGCACTTTAATGTGGCACAATCAGTCTGAATTTATGAAAAGGCACTAGATGTAAGTATAAGGTTTCTAATGCGCCGTTAAACGACTCTCTGCGACAATCCAGTGATCGGCTAGCGCTGGCGAAAAAAAAGGGGGACATTGAAACGGATTTCGTCGATATAAGGGGTTTCGTTAGTTTTCGCGATGGGGGGATGTAAACCTCTGGTTCAAGATTTTTGACCATGGCGATTTCAATGTTAATGAATAACAATTAACATTCCTGAGTCGGTATCAAAAATTTTTTTTTCGCACTAACTAGTATTTTTCAAAACACATTTTTGAATTTTCGGTTACTACCACTGCAACCATGATGCTGCATCAATGGAATGCTTTGAAGTAGAATTTTAGGTGATATGTTTCCTGGCATATTTTCATTTCATTTTTTATAGGAGTCACTGAAGTCTACAACGTTACTGAGAAAACTAACACATCAGGAGGAGATGATGTTGATTGGAACAATGGCCTGCTGAATGGCTACACTCCAACAACAGATGAAATCTGGAAAATCAAAGGCAGTAGACTGAACGACACAAAGGCAACAGAGTACCTCTTGTCTCTCATGCGGGAGCCTGACATACATAAAGTGTACAAGAGCGGAAATAGCCGAGGATTATGGGTCAAAATCTCAAGTATCATGACAGAAGCAGGATTCAACTTGGGTCCCAAGACAAGGGAGAAAATTTCAAATAAGTGGGGAGCACTGTTGAAGAGTGCCCGTACATACAAGTGTCATATTAATCAGACGGGCAATGGCACCAAAGATAAGCCTCCGTTCTTCGATGACGTCATAGACATAGAAGGAGATTCGCACTCAATCTGTCCACCAGTTGTCTTGGATTCCTTTGACATTCCATCTAGCTCTGGCTCCGTTCCTGTGGAAGCAGAAATCATTGTGACAAAGAAGCTCTCCCCAACCCTTAGCTTGAAAAAAGTGGATGATAAACAAGCTAATACAAAAGAAGCAGCTAAGCAGAGTAGCAGGATTTCACTAGAGTTAGAGTCAGTCGACGATTTTTTGCCTTCAGACTCAGAAGGAATTGACAGTGACAAAGCCAGCCCAAGAAACGTTCTACCTGGGAAATCCAAAACTAGATACAGTATGCGCAAGGAACACGAGGAGTTTTTTAAGCAGACTGAGCAGAAGCAGCAAGAGCGTGAACAGAAAAAGGAACAGCATAATGCTTTTGTTCGAGAACATTTAAAACATGAAAAGAAGCGTGCAGACAAACTGGATGAAATGAGGGCAGAGGAAATAAGTTATAGACGGAACAGAGACAAAAAAGCAGAGGAGCAAACGGACAGATTTTTGGCTCTTTTTGGGGCCCTAGTTGCAAACAAGCCATCAAAGTATGATAGTGACAGCGATTCGGAAGATGACCGCAAGTCAAAACGACAAAGGAAATCAAACTGATTCTGTTAGACTTTTTTCTTGTGGCCCTAAAATGCTGTGATTTTGTTCCGGTTTGAAAATAGTGTTCAAGGCTATTCAGTTGATTTCAGTACTTTTTGAATTTGATTGACATATAGCATATAATTTCTTGAATTTTGTACTAATTGAGTAAAAAGATGAGTAAAAAAAAAAAAATCCCTCCTGTTTAAATCAGCATTAAGGTATTTGTGTGCTATCAGTGTTTTTTTTTTTTTTTTTAGATAAGCCACAACGGACTAAATTCTGGTGATCCATGCTGACAAAAGTGTTCCATACCCAGAAACGGAAAACTGGAACGGCAGTAGCAGTCTACACTACCCAGTTTTCCGTCCCAGTTTTCCATATAATGCCGAATGTAGGCGCACTCTTATAAACAGCAAATCTTATCTTCGACGAGATTGACGTTGCCACTTTTGCTTTAGATGTATCTGTCTCCAGTGCCATATGTGATCTCCCTGGGCGGAGATCCTCGCTGCTTTAGAGTCCACATCTCTGCTATCTCTTTACTCTAGATGGTTCCTGAGTCTGCGTCTCCTCTCTAGGTGTTGCTGTGGCTATTTTGGGCTCTTGATCACTCACAATCAGATCACTCGTTATATGGCAGTGGAGGCAGACACATCTAAAGCGGAAGTGGTGGAAGTACCTCAATTGAGGAGGACTTCTGCCAAGGGAAGTCGAAATATCTGCACCTTCCGTGGAAATGTTTACTGACATTAATCTCGTCGAAGATAAGATTGACTTTTTACAACACAGTTTGACAAGCCACGCAAGTCTGGAAAAGCCAAAACAAGCATAAGAAAACAAGAGGAGTATACTACCAGCTTTACATACTGTATTGAAGCTATTAGGTACTGAAAAATATAAACGAGGTGCTTCAGTTTCTCTCTGTATTTTGTTATTCCGAACTTGTTGGTAACCAAACCTCTGTAAATATCTGTACTAAAAAGTAGTATGCCAAATGTATGGCATATTGTCATATCAGGAGCCTTGTGCTGGTACATAAGCTGGGCCTTATAACCTTCACAAGCTTATTTCCAGCAGAGACCTTGGAGCTTCCTTGAACTGACATAGAAAAAAATTAAATAAATAAAGGCATGCAACTTATGAAAAAGCGTGATAGCCGAGACTCGAACCGGTGCCGCTAGATTGGAAGGTAAAGATGCTACCTGTAGAGCTACTAAGGTACGTCAATCGTACTGGTAACAAGTATTACTAGCTGGATATGCCAAGTTTTAAAAATAAAACATTTTGCTACATTTCATACCATGCCTAAGAGGCCGATCGAGTTTATTCTGATATCAGAAAGAACATTTGATAGGACCAATCTAAAGAGGGTCTAACCAGCCTCCTAGCGCAACCCGTTCCAGAGACGGCATCGACATGCAATTGCCAGCGCCAGATTGCCATTCCTAAATCAGTATCAAAAACAAATTTTTTGCATTAACTAGAATTTTTAAAAATACATTGTTTAGCTTTCGGTTAATATGGGCCGAGCTTCGCTCTACGCGATCATCACTAGATTAACATCAGCGAAAATCTCGTGATTATATTTATTTTTTCCAATACAGTTTAACCATATCTTCATCAGCGTGGCTCGCCAAATGTAGGCTGACCTTCACTTCAATAGTATATTTAAAAAATCAGAACAGAAAAAAAGAAAAAAACCATAGGCATGTATGAGAAAATCTAGCAGTTTTATTCAGGATCCTGGAAGTCGTGAAGCTATCTCATTTCTTAACCTGCGGCCTTCAGAGTTTGCCTGAGGTTGACTAAAGTAGAAGCTCATAGGCCCATCATTTTCATTCCAGTTTTCTTCGCACCATTCTTCAAGTTCATCTTCATTAGCCATACAGATGTTGTGTAGTGCACAACAGCTGTTGATTATATAGGGGATGAACTCAAGATCGGCATCTACACACAAGAGTTTCCTCCATCTGCCTTTTAGTAGGCCAAAAGTATGTTCAATACAAATCCTACCAGAGGAATGCTTGACATTAAAGTTTTTTTGTCTTCTTGTCAGATTCCCAATCCCTTTGTATGGAGTCAGGACTTCACTAGTAAGAGGATAGGCAGAATCCGCCAAGATTCGTTTGTCGCTTGGGATTAGCTGGGCTGGGTTTCCCAAAATGACTTGTCTTAAAAAACTGTTCCTGAAAACTCTCGCATCATGGCAGGACCCTGGATATCCACACATGATATTTGTAAACATTTTGCGGGCATTGCAAGTGCCTTGTAGTAACATACTACGGTAACCTTTTCGGTTAGTATAGGCTTTCTGCTGTGAGAGACCACCACAGAGGATGCAAATATGGCAACCATCAACAACAGATCATTGTGGGTTTTTGGCCACAGAATCACTTTGGATGTCACTGAAGTGAGTATCCTGCAGATTAAATGCACATATTTATGAACTGTGGATTTAGCTATACCAAATATTACTCCCACACCTCTCATTGATGCAGAGTTTCCGAGGTACCACAATGTAATCAAAAGTGCTTTTTCGAAACTCACTGGGTTTTTAGATGATTTTCCATAAGAAGTAAGGGACTCGTATGGGAACAGACTTTTTGTCAAGTCTTCTTCTAATAAGATATTCTTCAGTATCTGGAAAGACTTCCTGCTAAGACGAAAATGCTGTCTGAATCTTTGGTCAGTCATATGAGGAACAGTTTGTTCAGCAAAGCCACTGAGTTGTACATGTTTCTGAAAAGAAAATATAAGGTAAGAAGCAGTGGCGTATTTAGGATTTTGGTTTGGAGGCGGGGGGGGGGACCAGCACACAGCGACCAGAAGGTCAGAAATTTAAGAGCAACCCAGTCTAATACGGTCACAGTGGCCTTTGGTTACGAGGGTTCATGTTTAAGCTTTTTAATGAGCTTATTTTTTATTAGGCTAATACAAAAAAAAAAAATGGGTTGAGCTGGAGTTTACGAAACTCTTGACTATACAACAGCGATAAAGAACTCCAGAAAAGTAATCATGCTATCATGCCTTTCGACAGTGTTGGAATAACAAAGCAACTTTTGTTTTTCGTGTGCAGCAGAAGCTAAAGACTCAGTTCGTTTGGGGGAAGAGGAAAAAAAGAAAACTACTTCTTGCAAATACCCTTACAGCATTTGGATTACGTCCAGTTTGGAGGCCTTCACCAGGGCATGGTTTAAACAATGGAAATGGAATGCATGTAAATGCAAATGGATACTGCTTTTCTATCTAGATTCTTCTGTGACTTGATTGATCACCAATCTTTTTGTCATATTCAACAAAGATTTTATGACACATACCATATATTGTTGGTCAAAAGGAGCAACAAATTTCTTGTCTTTTGTCAGTTTGAGCAAGGAAATAAGAAAATTTTAAATTTTTTCTGAACATTTTTAAACTATAAAAGAAAGTTGTTGTTTTGATAAGGTTAGAATTTACCAGTATACTATTGAATTTGAAGTAAAAAAAGGTATTTAAACCATTTTTGAGGTTTCATTGTTGGCCAACAATGTTCTCAACGATTGAGGGGGCAAACTTCCAAAATTATTGCCGCATCGCGGCACAAAATTGGACAAATTTTCTTATATTTACAACTGGGAAATAGTGGCAGATTCAGGATTTCGAGAAGGGGGGGGGGTTAACATAGAAAAGTACAGTGTTTGTATCGAATATTTCTAGTAGTAGCCAAGGGTGTCACTACTACTTTTCCTTTGGGAGGACTACAAAAATGTGCAGAAAAAAATATAAAATATGCAAACTAAATTCTATAATAAAGTTTGAAGTGGGGAAAATTTCTATTAAAGGGTTAGTGAATAGTCTGAGAAAATAATTTCTGCCACGAAGCAGCGGAAATTTTAGAAATATATCACTAAAAAGTATAATATTCCTTATAGTAGCATCTCTTAAACACTTATTTTAGAGAAGCTAAAACATGAAGCAAATATTGTGCAGTGAAGGGTCTAAAATTTTTACAAGTTCAGAATTAATAAATTTCATTTTTCTTTATTTGCTTATAAAATAAAATGAGTGAATGGCCTAGATGAGGTTTGAAGCCACATTGACCATACATGACAAGGACAAAGAAAAAAAAGATACTTTCAAATATCTCTTGTGTTACATCTCAAAGAGATATAGGATACAACAATGATCTGTAAAAATCCCCAAAATCTTGTTTTCTTTGTTCTTGAATGGCCTAGAACAGCACCTTCTGGCACAAAGCGCCATAAAACTCTGAGAAATGCACTGAGACTTGTATTTTTCTTTGGATTTGCCTCTAACACACATTTGTTAGGAAATAATTAATCCTAAAGAGCTGTATTATGCTTCAAAGCAGCAAAAAAAATTATATTTAGCATTAAGAAGTGCCTATTTCTCTTGCATTTTTCCTCAATCATACCATTGTTTGAATAAGTAAGATGACTTCTGAACATAGGGTGGTGGGCAGTGGCGTATTTAGGGGAGGTTCCTGGGGGCCCGGCCCCCCTGAAATTTTCGAAATGATGATTTTTAACAGGAAAAAATATAAGAAATAAGACAAATTGACAACATCAGTGGACATCTTTTCACTGGTTAGGTCAGTAATAGGCATCAGGAGCACTTTTGAGCCATATATGTGCATCATTACAAGATTGAAGGTGTTTTCTATACATCATTTGTAACAACATTGACGTCAGGGTTGGATTTTTGTCTGGCGGGGGGTGTTTAAAGTGGGAAAAAACTGTAAACAAACCACTAAAAAAGTGCTAAAATTTTCTTTGGCCTTGTGGCCAGATACAGGGGGCCCACACAATCAGTAGGACGTTCCTCTTAGTGCTCCCCTTGGCCTTTTCAGAGGAAATGGGGTTTTTAACAGGAACAAACCCTTGCAAAAAACAGAAAGAGAATTTAAGTTAAGACTCTTTTCACTTCTTAGATGTAAAAACTCAATAACAGAAATCAGAAACACTTCAAATCACAAAGATATAACAGTGCTTGCTGGACCTCATCTATTCAAATACTTGGATCGAACTCATGCCTGGCTAGCAACAGTTTCTGTAGTGTTAAAATGGTCAATGAATTCGAAAAAAGCTCTAACAAATTTTTGGCATCACACCCGAATAAGGGGCCTTTTTTCCGAAAATTTTTGTTGACAGGCCCCCCCCCTAAACTGAAATCCTAAATACGCCACTGGTGGTGGGCCAACCCAGGTCTGGGGGGGAATCCATGGTCTGAGGGTGACTGCCCCCCCTGCCCCTTAGCAATTCACGTGCCTGCTAACCTGGCCATACATAGCGTAATGCAATGAGATATTCTGAAAGCTAGAGCACAGGAATGGAATGACCCGCTAATGACCTAGATGGGGAGCCGTTTTTGAGAAAAATGTAATATTCTACCTCTGGTTTTCTGTTCAAGGTTCTCTGGTTTTCTTCATCATCTTCTGATCCTGAATAATAGGTTAGCATCATCTTGAGCTGCCTGTTCTCCAGAAATTCGTCCCAAATATCATTTTGTTCTTCAGCATTTTTGAAGAAGAAAGTGCTTACTATTAAGGCTGCAGTCAGCGCAGCTTTCTTGTTTCTCTCTGATCTTTTTCTGCTATATTTCCTTCTACCCATGTTTCCACTGTTTTGAATATTTTGCCACTTTTCCTAAAATGCGTTTTTAGACGTTCAACCAGGAACATGGACAGAGAACACGAAAGCGACAAAAACTGCGTTTTTGGGCTAGAACATGAAACTTGGAACATGAACCATGAAACACGGAACTTCGAAAAAAAACGCAGCTAATAAACAGAGTCTGTACCAAAATCAGTTCCTTACAAGCTTGTGAATTTATAAGCTGGCCTAGGTCTGTATCAGATTTAACCTAAATCCTATTTATCTAGGCTTATGCAATATTTAATGATTTACATTTAGGAAACTGTGGTAAAATTCTAGCTTAGCTACACTTTGGTATCTTTGAAAGGAGTTAGGTCAGGGAAATGAAATTTTCAGGGACAGGTCCACAGACTAAAGTAGCCCTGTGTCCCAGGAAGGCACTTTTAAGTGTACCTACCTCCTCTGCTCCCTCAACAAGGCAGTGAGATTTGATGACCCTAAAAAATCTTAGTGTTATGAACATGAAACCTTACAAAACAGATTTTCTGCTTAAATGAAGTACAACAAAACTGTTTTCAGCTTCACATCTTTGCTCAGTCCCAATTTATGAGGTTTTAGAGTTCTAAAAATACATTTCCTAATTTTAAAAAACAAATGATTAATATATCTTAAAATTTTACTGAAATTGTATTTTCAGAATAAAGACCAGAGAAACAGAAACTGGTATCTGAAAATTAAGGTAAAATTTTGTTTTGTCAAAATTTCAATAGGTTTTATAGACCTGTCAAGTAAGCAAACAAAAGAGCTTAAGAAATCAGAGGAAGCTTGGCAACACCATCATTTTCATAAACTAACCCCTTTCCAAGATAGTAAAAATAGTTATACTAGAATTTTGCCAAAACTGGTATTATTTTTATAGTGAACAAAGTGTTATATAGAAATAAACAAAAGATATATGCTACAGACAAAATTACGACACAATTTTGTGTTGCCTAGAAATTTGTCACACTCAAAGCAAAAATACGAAAAACCATTTTATATTTCTGATGGATTGATCATTATTCATATTTTTTTCTGATTAAAAATCTGGTATTTAATTTCAAATTTCTGGCCCCCAAATAAAGTTTTTGTGTTTTACAATACTTTTGCATCAACTAATGAACTTACCTCTAATGAAGCCCACGTAAACTTTCAGTGCAATTCAAGATACACTGAGACACAAGTTTCAGCATTCATGCTGCATGCTTCCAAATGAGGTGTAAGATTACTATCTCAAAAAGGTTAGATTTGTATGGTAGCTAAATAGCCTGTGTGGTTTTTTCAATTGTTGCACTAAGTTTAACAAAAAAAAACTAAATGTCTATGAAGGGGCAAAACATTGGTTTTAAAGGATATTGAAAGTGTGTGTATAGAGGGGGTTGGGGGGTTGGAGATTGATCTGGACTAGCTGAACTGGGCAAAACAGCTAGAATTGGTGGTAGCAAAGGATTCTTACTAGGTCATTTGCATTACATTTTACAGAGAGGGCAAGCAATGACATCAAGTGTAATATGAATAAATGTTTTTTAAGGTTTAAAATTGTCTTGGAGCATAAACAAAGTTCAACATGCTTCTTATTGAACTGAAATGGGGGGTAATGTTTAAATTTATGGGTTGCTTTATCTCAAGGAGGCTTTCATATCTTGAAGGCGTTTTCTGACTTTTAATTTAGAGGTAGCATGACAAAGGGTTTGAATCCCTTTTCCTATGAATTGAATGTAATGGGATCTGATTGAGTTTTGTTACCTCTATACAGATTTAGGAATGCTCTGATTCTGATTCCCAATAGGAACGTTACCTAGAGTACACAAGAGATCTGGCTGGAACCACTAATTGATCAAATTCTTAAGATGCAGGGCTTCAAACTAAATTCACTGTATAACCAATGGAATTCCTCCCATTGTTTTCTAGTTGCATATACACATATGTTTAACATTCCCTGTTCTTTGCTTTTTAGATCAAAATGGAAGAAGAAATTTTATTACTTTTGAATATGCAGTTACTCCTGATATTACTTTTGAAGAAAAGGAGAGTTGTAAACAGTACAAGAAGAGTTTGGGTGAGGAATGTCTTTAAAGTTTCTAAGCGAAAAGAACAGGGCCCAGTTCAAAATTTAATGAAAGAGTTGCTTTTTTCAAATGACATAATTCTTTTTGCCAACTATGTAAGAATGTCCCCAGAAACATGGAATTTCCTTCTAAGTAAAGTGTTTGCAAGATTAGAAAAAAAGACAACCAATATGAGGAAACCTATCACTCCTGGTGAAAGACTTTTTGTTACTGTGCACTACTTAGCAGCAGGTAATTCCCAAAAGTCTTTGACCTATGAGCACAGACTTGGGCACAGTACAATAGTAAAAATAACACAGGAAACCATGGCAGCAATTATTGAAAATCTTCAAAGTGAGTATTTACCCACACCCTCTACAGAAACATTGAAGAAAATTGCTGATAAATTTCTTCATATTTGGAATATTCCAAATTGTTGTGGTGCTGTAGATGGTAAGCACATCCGCATCATTGCCCCTCACAATTCAGGCTCAACATTTTATAATTATAAAAATTACTTTAGTATTGTCTTAATGGCAATTTGTGATGCTGATTACAAGTTTACCTTTGTTGACATTGGTGCACCTGGTAGTGGGAGTGATGGAGGTATATTTTCTACAACAAAATTTGCCCAAGACTTGGATAATGGGACCTTCCCTCTTCCACCTAATGCTCTCCTCCCACAATCAAGAGTAATGTATCCTCACTTTTTTGTTGGAGATGAAGCTTTTCCTCTGATAATGCACATCATTAGGCTATACCCAGGGACATATTTAGCAAATGACAAAAGAGTTTTTAACTACAGATTAGCAAGGGCCAGAAGAGTAATTGAAAACAGTTTTGGCATTTTAGCCTCCAAGTGGCAAATCTTCCACACACCAATTAATGCCTCACTTGAAAAAGTAAACCAAATTGTTATGTGTTGTGTTATCTTGCATAATTTTTTTTAGAGTGAGGGATAGCATAACATCAATTAATGCACGATACATACGTCCTGATGAAATTGATAATGGTGATGAAAATAATGCCCATAACTTCGAGATGTATTCTGCAGTTACCTCAATGGTGTTTGGAGTGTGTCTTGGCAGAATGATATTATCAATAGACAATAAATCCTCAATTTTCTTTTCCTATCTGATTATAAACTTGTGCTACATACCATATTGTCCAGTTCTAGTAATATTCAAATTATAAATAAAGTACAATATATTGTTTGTATAATTGTTTATTTACTCACTGGCTATACTAAATCAAAATAAAGAATCATACTAAGTGGCATACAAAAATATACATAATAATAAATGTATATAAATATATATATATATATATATATATATATATATATATATATATATATATATATATATATATATATATATATATATATATATATATATATATATATATATATATATATATATATATATATATATATATATATATATATATATATATATATATATATATATATATATATATATATATATATATATATATGTATATATATATATATATATATATATATATATATATATATATATATATATATATATATATATATATATATATATATATATATATATATATATATATATGCAACATGAGGTAGTCATCTAGTTAGCTACTTTAAAAATAAATATACCCTAGGAAGTATGCAAATGGCAGTCCACTTACTTCCTAGCATAATTATGAAAGTCAAAATTTCTCAAGATAGATGCTTGTTGCTTCATCCTTTTTGATGCTAAGTCTGAATATTTTGCTAGTACAGCATACATTTCTGCTTTTGCACTTATCTGCAAATCACTTGGTAAAGTCATTAAATCTTTTGAAATTGCCACAGCAAATACACCTGGAATTTCTTGTCCATCGTTTGACAGTTCTTTTTTATTTTTATTCCCCATTGCCTCCACAACATATCCAATTCTTTGGGTTAAGCTAGTGATTTGCAAATCCAGCTCTGTAGACTTGGATTTCTTCTTGCTATTAGAGCTAAAAGAAGAATTATTCAAGTTAAAGATTATATATATATATATATATATATATATATATATATATATATATATATATATATATATATATATATATATATATATATATATATATATATATATATATATATATATATATATATATATATATATATATATATATATATATATATATATATATATATATATATATATATATATATATATATATATATATATATATATACGTGCAGCCAAAAAAATTGGTCAGTTTGTTTCTAACCCCATCTCACACATAACTAACCTCTCTCTTTCTTCTGGTGTTTTCCCTCATTTATTTAAAGTTGCAAATGTTTTACCTTTACATAAAAAAGGTGATTCATCTCTAATTTCAAATTATTGACCCATTTCTCTTCTTCCTGTCATCTCTAAGGTTGTTGAAAGAGTACTGTATTGTAGACTCTCTTCATTTGTTTTTAGTACTAACACGACTGCAGGAAATTCTCTCATAACTAACCATCAGTATGGTTTTCGTCCCACTTTCTCTACCTCGTATGCACTTTCAGATGCAACAGAGTTTGTGCATGTTAATCTGGACAAGGGCTTGTGTGTTTTGGGTCTATTTTTTTACTTTTCAAAGGCCTTTGATATGGTTGACCACTCTGTTCTTTTGTCTAAACTATCTTCATTTGGAGTACATGGAGTCCCACTAGAATGGTTAAGGTCTTATCTGTCGGGAAGGTCTCAGTATGTTTCAGTTAATGTAATTCTTCCACCACTTTGCCTATATTGAAGAGTGTCACACAGGGCTCTGTGCTTGGACCACTTTTGTGTTTAATTTACATTAAGGATCTCGTTGATGGTCTTCATCCCCTTGTGCACCCTAGTCTTTTTGCTGATGACAGTAACTTTTTCATTGCTGCAGTAGACTTGCCATCTGCCACTTCCCTAGCTCAAGGTCTTCTTGATAAAGTAAAAGATTGGTGCTGGTCAAATGGTATGACTCTCAACAGCCAAAAAAGTGCCATTGTACACTTCAGTACCCCTTATCGTATGAGAGATGTAAGGGAGCCAATCATCCTGACTTATGGGAATGATGTTATACCTCAAGCTGCTATGGTGAAATTTCTTGGTGTGTATCTTGACTGTTTTCTCTCTTTCAAGCCTCATATAACCCAAACCCGTTCCCTCATCTTCCGCCAGTCTCCAATGTTGCACCGGGTTAACTCATTTCTTCCCCCAGGTGTTATGCTTTCTCTTTATTATGCTTTTATTTTTCTTTACCTTTCTTATTGCTGCTCTGTCTGGGGTAATACTAATAAATCTCTTCTCTGCTCACTTCAAAGAGGCCAAAATAGGGCAGTGAAGGCTACTTTTCTTCTCCCTCGGCTTTACCCTTCCTCTGATCTTTATAATGATACTGGAATAGCTCCACTGGATCGCATTGTGAGTAAAAGTAATCTTTATTTAGCACATTCTGCTTTTCTAGGTACACTTCCACCGCCTCTAGAGCAATTTTTTTCACGGACAGGCTCAGGTAGGTACTCTACTTTTCTACGTAGTTCTTCTTGTAGATTTATTTTGCCCAAACGTTCATCCACAGCAGCCCAGAGGTCTCCTGTTTATAAATCAATTCAATTATGGAATTCAATCTCACCAGATGTCCCGTTATTTCTGTCTGCAAAGGCAGTTATTCGTCATGTATTTCCAGTTTAGTAATTTGTCTCTCTTTCGTTTTTTTCCCTGTTTTTCTCTTTTCCTAGTGTTTCTCCTTTTTATTTTTCCCTTATATATCGTTATTATTATTTTTTTTTTTAATGTATGGTATTGTTTATTCTCTTTAATCTTTATTTCATATATATTGTTTGATTTAGAGTAATATTTATGGTTGTTTTAGTACTTTATTATTGTGTTGTAAGGACCACAACAAGCCAAGCTTCATGGGCTAATTAATTTTTCTTTACGTTTGTAATACAGTTTAGTATTAATAAAATGATTGATTGATTGATTGATTGAAGCCCACTATTTCCCAAAACACATCCAATCAAAGTTTTGAGATAACCATTTTGTTCTATGAGTTTTATAAATTATGTATTTGAGGATGACAGAGCACCCAGGGCAAAGGTTGTAAGTTATGTCCTGGGGATGGTTTCTATATAAAGTGGGTCTTATTTACTTTGGAGGTGTCACTTTGATTTTTTAAACATACTCTCTAGTGTTATTTTGAATAGTCAAATTGATCAGAGGGCCGCGACCCCCCCCCCACACATACACATTGTATTATCTTGAAATGCATCTAATAGAAATTTTGAGATAGCTAGTCTAATATCATATAACAAGGCCTTTGGGGTTGAAACAATCCCCAAAGATTAGGGGCAAGGGTTGTAAGCTATGCCCAGGGGGTATTTAAATTTTTTTATGGAAGAGATAGTTGTTTAACTTTAGAAGAGGCTCATTCTTTTTCCGTGAAAAGGACTATGTCAATATAAAACGAACAAAAACTAAACAAAACAATTTTTCAACAAAATACATTTTTTAACAAAAGTAAAGAACTCAATTAAAACAAAATGAACAAAAATAGAATCAAATAATCTACCAAGAATACAAATACCACAAATCAGTATCAATAAATAACTGAAACAGAAAACAAATAGAAATTAATATATATAAGTGTCAAACTCAAAACAAGCAGAAATTAATATGAGTAGGGTTCTAAACCCCAAGCTTTCTAAAAGCCAGAATATAATTTGTACTTTACTGAAAAAATTCTTTTAAATGTTTTCACTTTTCTAACTTTAAGAAGTCAAAACCAATTAAGATTTTAAGGAATAAATATCAGCATATGTATATTAAACTGACAATGCAGATTTTTTTTCAGTAAATTCATTTTAATTCTGTGCAGTAAAGTACAAATTATAGTCTGGCTTTTTCTTGGTAGATTATTTGACTCTATTTTTGTTCATTTGGGTTTAATGGAGTTCTTTACTTTTTTAAAAAACTTACTTTGTTGAAATTTTTTTTTTTAATTAATTTAAAAAAGGCTTATACATAGGCTATACTGAATGCAATGAAGCATACTTTCATACCACTTTTTTCTATTGGTTTGCCTCAAAAATATTTTGAGCTTTATCTATTGAATGGATATTTGATTTAAGGAGGAGACTTATTTCCTTTGAAAAAGTGAGAATGAAGAGAGCAAACCTCACAGGTGTTCCAATACCAGCATTGACGTGAGAAGAACTTTGAGAAGTCTGTTCAAGAGGGTTGGATTCTTCCTCATACACAGAAGTGCTGGGCATATCATTTTCTTCCATATACTCCATTGATGGACTTCTTACTATGTATTCCATGGGTGAGCTAGTGCTTTCCCTACTTTGGTCTGGTTTATAATTTGAGACCCTGCTTTTTTTGCTTTGCTGGAGTTTAATGTGGTCTGACAAAAAAAGCATCCATTGATTTAAAATGAGGCCACATAATTTTTGTCTCTTCTCCTGAGGATCCTGATGGTTTTTTTATGCTTCGCTTTTGTCGGTAATAGGTTTCCCTCAATTTTTTGAATTTATCTTCACATTCATGAGCTATAAGAAAAAAGATAACTCATATAAATTCGGATTTAATAAATATAAAACATGTTACAGTGGATTCTACTGACAGAATTCCATCTAAAAACCTAAATGGTACCAGATTATTGGCATTTTAACATGGGTATAATAAAAATAAAAATACACCAGCAGCAGAGATGGCATAACATTACCCAGCTGGACAAATAAAAGTTCATAGCTGAAGTTCCACAAACAATGAAAAAAAATGCATGTCTGGAACAAAATATATATCATATATTATTTACTTGTAATTTGTTTATATATTATTTGACCTTTATTTGTATTATCAGATCCCAAACTAAATTCTCATGACCTCTGGAGTTTAAAAAGGGAATCTATAGTAAAGAAGAAAAAGATCCCTTTGAATCCTGATCTTTCAATTTATAAGAAACATCATAATATAAAGGTACCAAAATTCAATCAGAATCCATCAACCTCAAATCAGATGGATGAGTCAGTCAAACACTCAATTTTGATTGAAAGCAGAAAGGGCAAATGGAGAAAATTACAGACCAGAATGTCTCACGTCACTTGTCTGTAAACTAATGGTAGGGTGTATCAGAAACCACATACTGCACCATGTCCTAAAGAACAAACTGATTAACCCAGATCAGTACAGGTTCCTTCCAAACAAAAGTTGTGCCACGTAACTATTAGACACGCTGAACAAACGAACACATCTTGATCCCATCCACATCTTGATGGACATCTACAGGATTTTGGTCTCCAGCCAAAAACAACTAAAATGGGTTCTTTCCTGAAAAACCAAATGCAAAGAGTCAGGGTTGGTGAGACCTTTTCTGAACCGAACCAGCCAGAGATACAAGTGGAGTCATTCAAGGTAGTGTTCTTGGGCCCCTCCTGGTCATACTATTTATCAACAAAATTAACAGCAATATCTCAAGCTCTACCAATACTTTTGCAGATGACCCTAAACTCTATAGAAAAATGGTATCACACACAGAAAAAGTCATCATTCACGAAGATGTTGACAATCTGACAGAAAACCTGAAAAACCTTGGGCTAAAATTCAAATCAAGCAAAAAAAAAAAGTCATACAGATCAGCAAGAGAAAAGAAACAGCCCCACAGTTAACTATAAAAAGCTTGATTTACAAAAGCTATGGTTTGGCTATAAAAGCAATACAAATAAAATAGCTTTGAAGGCCTCTCAACTCACTGGTCTAAGTAGGCAGAGCTTCAAGCATCTCAACCAGCACACCTTTGTAATGCTGTACAAAGGGTTAGTCAGGCCTACTATTGAGTATAGTAGTGTCATATGGGGGCCTCACTATAAAACAGACATAGACAAGATGAAGAGAGGTTACAGAAAGTGCAAGGTCCAACACTCGAGTACAGAAGAAAAAGAAGAGACCAAATCCAGATGTACAAAATGAAAAACAAGTTGAAAAAACTCAGCTTCAAAAATTACTTTCAGCTCTCCTAAACCCAGACTACACAAGGTCACTTGGTAAAACTGTTCTTAGTCCCATGCCCTAAATAAATCAAGAACCAATTTCTGGAGAGTAAGAGCTGTTGACAACTGGAAAAGTCTCCCAGAAAGTGTTGTGAAAGGAGACACCCTAAATGCATTATAAAAATGGACTTGACCAATTCTGGAAAGAACACATGTACACACACAACTCTTAAACATCTCACTTTAATGACTTAGAACTGTTAATACTACCATGTGTGCACACTCCTCCAAAGTTCATGAGTTTGGGCTCCACTGGCCAAACACTCTGGGGAGACCTTTACCAACAGTTTAAATTGCAAAATTTCAGATAGCCAAGTATCAGAGAAACAAGACTAAAATTGGTAGTGTCAGCATTGGTAAAATTAAGTTATAGACAATTCTAATAATTTCTACTCTTGACTATGCACCCTATCCCTCTAGGCTATTAGTACCAGTAACAGCCAAAGACTTTGCCTCCCCAAAAAAATAAATTATTTCTCTATGATATGCAACATGATTTTATGAATAAGATTTTAATATTCTACTAATTGTTTTCTGCATTTTTAGATAAAATATTTATGCCACTGATCTTTATTCTTTTCAAGCAAATGAATTCTACAATTAAGCTAGAATATTATGCTTTTCAAAAGTCAAGAATGCATATAACCATTGAAAAAAAAATGTAAACCATCAGCAGATAAAAACAAAAGTGTAATATATTATATGAGGTTATGTCTAGGACCACTAGGGGTGAGTGGGCAGAGGGGATAATCATTAGAGAAGCGAATTTGTACTTACAGGGACCATAAATTGGAAAATCTAATGGAAGGTATATTAGGGCAAAATTACCTTAAAGTTGATTTTCTTGCCTATTTCTATTTCATTAACATAGCATGCTATAACCTCAGGTGGCTGAATTTAGCTTTAGTTCTTATGAGCCTAGTGCTGAGGGTAAAAAGATTAGGTAAAATTCTTTTTTAGATATTATTGACTATCTTGGAAAGGGGTTAGGTTAGGAAAATCAATTTTTCATGGATGGCTCTACAAGCTAAAGTATGGGTCTATATCTACCAAATCATATTATTTAGTTGTTAATAAAGTGAATAAACCATTTGATGCCTTTTTTTTTTCTTATTAAGCATATAATAATAATTTACATCGGAACTTAATTTCAGCACCCCCCCCCCTACAGAGGTTATACCTAACCTAACCCAACTCAATAATATGATTTGGTAGATATTGACCAAAATATGTCCAAGGAATTTATTTTGAAGTACCTACTTCACACTGTTTCTCTTTCAAGAGGGTCCTGACCTTTGATGATCTTTGAAAATCTGTGTTATAAAAGTGGAAGCTTGCAAAATGGATCTTCTTAAATGAAATTGTTTTCAGTTTCACAACTTTGCTCAATCCCAATTTATAAGATTTTAAAGATAGTCTATATACATTTCCTAAATCTTGAAGAAATAAACATTGATATGGCTTAAAATTCTACTCAAATGACAAGAATTAAATTTTCAGAACTAGTCAGACAAAAAGAAAATGATTGCTAAAAATTAAGGTAAAATGTTATTTTGTGAAATTTTCCATAGGTAGATAAATTTCAGGACCCTCTAGAGGGAGGACAAGTGGAGATATGTACTTTAAAATACCTTTCTGGGACATACTTAAGCCTGTAGATCTATCCCTGAAAGTTTCATTTTCCTAAACTAGTCCCTTTCCAAAAGTAGCTAAAGTAGAATTTTACCGAAGATTAAACTGGCTTTTATGTTGACATTTGGATATGGTAGGCTATTAATAGAGACACTTTTCCTGGGTTTTGTTTAAGCTTTAAATTCGCAATACTAGGACAACTGATTGATTCTCTCTAGATGCTTTAATTATTTTGACTGATTCTCCCTATATGCCTTAAGAGAACTTCTCAGGCATGGGATGACCTAAAAAGAAACCTATTATCAATACCCTAGCAATATTTTCAAAAGAATGAATACAGATGTTAGCTCACCTACAAAATGAGGACCCAATTCTTGACACATTACTTCACTTAGGTTATTTCCTTGAATGCATTTTCAACACAAATTCTGTCCTTATGTTTCCCTTGTGAGGAACTGTATATTAAAGGTTTATTTCTCACTAGTGAAATAAGCAAGTCTTCTGCTTCAATGTTCCACATATCAATGTTCCACAGATTAGAGAAAACAGTTCAAGACTGGCTATCTAATTAGTTTCTTTTAGCTGAATGGAAATTTTCCACAAGTCTTCTCCTATTGGCGAAACTTTCCGGACCTTATGGAAAAAGTTAAATAAAGTTTATAGTTAGTTCACACGGATGGGAAAACGATTAGGGAAAACTATCAAGGATCAATGGGAAAGTGTTCACACGCATGGGAAAGTGTTTGAACGCATTAATCGTCATAAAGGGAAGCAAAAATTTTAAATCAATAGAGCATGAATGATTCAGACTCAGAATCCTTAGCCTTGGTAGCGTTTTCAGTAGCTTTAGCTAGCTCCAGTTTGCTAGAATCTGAGGAGTTAGTTAATTCAGAAAAAAATAAGAGGAGATGGTATGTCCGCCCAGCATGGCAGGTTGGTATTTGTCCCAAAATCCTATGTTTACATTTTGGTTAGGCCTACCATCAATTTGAAGCTTTCAAGGTAAAATTCTAATTTAGCTATCTTGAAAAGGGGCGAGGTTAGGAAAATGAAACTTTCGGGGATGTGTCTACAGACTAAAATATATCAGAGGAAAGTATTTTGAAGTACCTAGGCTACCTCCACTCCTTCTACCTCTAGAGGGTCCTGAAATTTGCCTACATGACAGGTCCATACGTATTGATATTTGGGCAAAACAACATTTTACCTTAATTTTCAGTTATAAGTTTCTTTTTCTCTGGCTTTAGTTCTGAAAACCCAATCCCTGTTGTCTGAGTAGAATCTTAAGAAATATCAATGTTTTTTTTTCAAAATTTATGAAATGTATTTTAATATCTTTAAAACCTTATAAATCAGGATTGATAAAAGTTGTGAAGCTGAAAACAATTTTGTTGTACTTCATTTTAAGCATAAGATCTATTTTACGAGTTTCATATTTATAACACACTGATTTTTAAAGTTCATCATATGTTAGAGTCCTCGAGAGCAAGGAGTGGATGTAGGTACTTCAAAATACCTTCCCAGGACATACTTTAGCCTGTAGATCTATCCCTGAAAGTTTCATTTCCCTAACCAAACCCCTTTTCAAGATAGCCAAAAGTAGCTAAAGTAGAATTTTACCATTTTCAACATAATGTACCTAGGATAAAAGTAAATACATCACCCAATTATTTTTTATGCTGCTTTTATTATTCAGTAATCTCTTCTCTGGAAAATTACATTTTAAGCTCTCAAGGAGAACCAAAAGGGTAAAGAGACAACATAAATAAAAAAACTGTAAACTTGTTCCTAAAAAAACTTACTATTTAGAAAAAATGGTAAAATTCTAGTTTTGTACTTAAGTCCAGTGGTAGTACCTACTTCCACTCCTCCCTCTACAGGACAGTGACCTTTAAAAATGGTTGTCTTATGAAACTACAGACAGACAAAATGATAACTGAAAATTAAGGTAATATATTGTTTTTCAAAATTTCAATATATGTTGACCTGTCAAGTAGGAAATTTCTAAGACTTAGAAATCAGAAGAGGGTTAAGATGGAAGCTTAACAATACCTTCCCAGAGTATGTTTTTGGCCCTGGAATCATTACTGAATGTTTCCCTTTCCTAACCCCTTTCCAAGATAACAATAAGTAGCTAAACTAGGATTTTACTAACAAAAATAACCATTTGTAGTTGATTGAGGATTAGTAATTATTTTTTTCTTTAGCTTTAATATTAAAAAAGAATTTTGAAGACAAATTTGCAGGGATTTTAAAAAGAGCCTAAAACCTTGAAAATGACATCATGGCAAAACAGATGCCTTTTTTGAGAGGTTTAAAAGATAAAATATTTATTTCAAAAAACGTCTATCACAAACCCCAAAGGACCAAGTTTGCATTTTGGAGTCATAAAACCAAAAAATAAAATATAAAAAATAGCACTACAACTAAAAAAACTGGCAAAAAAATGCCAAGCTGTTTTTCAAGAGGGTTTCAAGTTGTTTTTAGAAATACCTACAAATTTTTTTCAAAATAAAATTTTATTATTAATACAAACGAAAAAGAATTCCTTATAATAATCCTTACAATTAATTATTGGCTTACAAAAGAGCATGAAAAAAGGCCATCAAGTCGTTGTAAATAAATTATGTTGTCAACTACAAATTTATATATAACAACACTGCTTGCATCATGCTTATCCTGTTTCCCAATTAAAATAAAGTTGCTTGCATCAATTCATGGCTAATTAGAGAAAAAACCAAGACATATATTCTGAGTGGAGAGGCACAGCTGGCATAAGCCTTTGTCAGGAATGTTTAAAAACTTATGTCATTTTTACTTTTTGATATATAGTCTATCATCCATCCATGCAACTTTGGGCAGAACCTTTCTGGGCTCCAAAAGTTTAGGGATGATCAGCATTTCTGGGCTGACTCATGATAGACACGGTTGACTGGACTTGTATGCACAAGGGGGGGGCTGACGGTGAGTGGAGTCACAGGTAAACAAGCATCCTAAGCCTAATAGGCTTGCCTGCCGAGAGTCTCAGGCATACTACCATGTGAGCAATTTTAGAACTGGACTGGGTTCCTAAGTTAAAGTTTTGAAGAAATCCCTGTTCCCAAAATGGTGACTTTCTTTCATCAATAGATGAAAATCTTGAAAACCATTTCTGTAATTTCCTTCATAAAGTTTGTCAAGTTTATAATTAAAATGAGCCTTATCTAGTTTTTTTAAGAAGAATTAAAGCTAATTGTCATATTAGATTGATACTTCTCGTGTTTTTTTTTTTGGTGATCTGTATAAAATTTTTGTGATTAATTTCACTTGACTCTCAATCAATGCAGACATAATTGTGCTAGTCCGAATTTAATTAATTAAAAGCTAACAAGAGCATACTATACCACAGCTAAGCCAACCAATCCTTCTGATCAAAATAGTGAAATATCAGCTCAAATTAAAGTCAAGAAGGTTGCTATAGAATTATTTAAACATGGTTCTTGTACAAAAAACAGGTTATTTTTTGTGAACTTTATTCAACAGCTTTTATTCTTTCAAGAGCAATTATTTGTTTTAAGTTTTTAAGGCATATCTGCTAATTGATGGTTCTTTTATCAAGTAAAATAAGAACAAGACTGGTATTCTCATAACCACTTACTTTTTTGATGCAACTAATATCACAAATTGGACATGTTTTGTGGTCTTTTATTGTTAATTCATATTTGGAAGCATTAGGCTAGATCTGAACTAACGAATTGTTACATTTCAGCTTAGGGATGTGCATGGTTTTTATGCAGCTTTGACCCATGAAATGGAAAAAATAGATCCAGACCTCTTCTTTGCCACTTACAGTATGACCTCAGAGCAAATTAACTATGTGGCTTCCTCTATTGAAAACAAAATAACTAAAGAGGATACTGTGATGTGTCCAGCCATTCAGGTTAAAGCATGCCTGGCATTAACTCTAAGGTATACTTTTTATTTTTTGCACGTTTTTAACTCTTGCATTGATATTAGGTCATTTAGCAACTTTCATGCTTGGATATATTGAACACTAATCAATTGAATGTTGTTGAAGAAAAATACAAAACACATTATAAAAAAATTGGAGAATCTGGGTATATTCCCCCCTTCACCTTGTTTGAGACCTAGAATTTTATTCAATATCTTAGGTGCAAACTAAAGAATCACAACTTTAGGTTTTAGACCAACCCCTAATGAGGGAACAAGAAGTCATGCCAGTTTAGAACTTGCATTGCTGGATTTTGCAGACTAAGTAGATAATATTCCTATTTTTCTCATTGCATTGTAAGTAAGGATTCAAATAAATAAATTTTCATTGTTGGTTGTTAGGTTTCCTTAGTGGAAGACACAGTGGTAATTAATAAGCCTATTAGAAAGTTTATATTTACAAGCCATGATGTAGCCATATGAGGGGGAGGGCTACCAAACATGTAAAGACATAACTTCCAGGAAAATTTATGCTGTATGCATTTGCATATATATGTTTGTGGAAAATTCAAAAAAAAACCACAAGGCTTTTTTAGAAATTTTCCAATACATTATTTTTTTGTGAACTTTATTCAACACCTGTTATTATTTCAAGAGTAATTATTTGTTTTTAGTTTTCAAACCATATCTGCTTATTGAGTATTTTTTTTATATAGTATTTTTTTTTTTAACAAGAATGGCATTCTCATAAACGCTTACTTTGTTGATGCAATTAACATCAGGAATGGCGCATGTTTTGTGGTCTTGTATTTTGAATTCATTTTTATAGGCATTGATCAGGCCAGCTCTGTTGAGATAAATTTGACCTGCTGTAAGACCTGTTATATACATTTGACAAGGGTAAGGAAAACAATATCTGTTCTCCAAAACACTTGCTAGTTTGTAGTATGTATCAAACAATTTATGGCAATGAACTTTAAGTAAGAAGCAACTCTTGCTAATAGTAGCCAAATTTCTATTAAGGAGTTTTGATAACTGTTTGTACATCAAAAGAATTGGCTTTTTATGGTAATAAACACATAAGATTTATAAGTTTAAAGACAACCATCAGAAGTTTAAAGCCTGATAATTTCTTTCTTAAAACTATCTAAAGTCTAATGAAAGCTTTGCAGAAGAAACAATTAAATATGTGAATCTTTGATTACAATATGAGCAAGTGCAGAATCTTTTATTTATGATTATTCAAAATATTAAAATTTTATTCATTTTAGAGTTGATTATCAAAAGCCATTACAAATAAGTTTTGTAACCTTATAAATATGGATTAAACTTTCCCTAAAGGAGTGCCAAAGGGTTGGAAACATTTTTCACAGTCACTTAATAATAAAAGAGCTTGCTGAATACACATTTGCTTTCAACAACATTTTAAAATAAAAAAAAAAAACATGGAAAGATTACGTTATTTACGATTAGAAATGCATAAAAAATATCACAACTTTTTATTTCTTGACCTAGCATTCTCTCTGTCCTTAAATACTTTTTCAACTTTTCTCAATACTTTGAAAACTATTATTAAAAGTAGACTTTTACTCCCCTACTTTTCAAAATGCAATTCTAGTTATTCAGTAGCTTTTAGGCGGCTCTTTTAACATAAACTTTTATTTTTCTTAGGTCTCTTGCAAGTGGCGACAGTATGGCAAGCATTTCTTTGGCTTACAGAGTTGGACGATCAATAGTTTCTGGAATAATCAGAGAAACCTGCAAGGCAATTTGGAATCAGCTTCAGCCTTTGTACATGAAACCACCTGAGCTTGATGATTTTCAGGTCATAGCCAAAGAGTTTCAGGATCTGTGGCAGTTTCCTAATTGCATAGGGGCAGTAGATGGGAAGCATTGTGAAATCCAGTGTCCCTAATAGTGGGTCGGACTTTTTCAATTTTAATGAGTTTTTCAGTATAGTTTTGCTAGCTGTTGTTGATGCCCGCTATCGGTTTATCTATATTGATGTTGGAGCAAAGGGCAAAGAAAATGACAGCACAGTTTTTTCTCGATCTGGATTTGGCAAGGCTCTAAATCATGGTAGATTGCCTATCCCACTTCCCAAAGCATTACCTTATTCTGACACCGAAGTTCCTCATGTGTTTGTTGGAGATGAAGCATTTCCGCTGAAGGAAAATTTTATGAGGCCTTTTCCACGCTATGGGGGCCTTTCATATGAACAAAAAGTTTTCAATTATAGATTATCCAGAGCCAGACGCATTGTGGAGAATGCTTTTGGCATTTTAACAGCCAGATTCCGAATTTTAAGGGGTCGTTTACAAGCCTCAGTAACAACTGTTGATGAAATTGTGAAAGCTGTTTGTGTTTTTAACAATTACTTAATTACTTCAGACCTTAGCAGAAGATATGTCTGTCAAAGAACTATTGATCGTGAGGTTAATGGCTGCATAATTCAGGGGACATGGCGAAACACTCCAACGCTTCCTAGTGTTGGAAGGCTTTCGAGTAACAATGCAACAGCAAGTGCAATAAGCATAAGAGACAAATTTAAAGACTACTTTGTTTGAAATGGCGAGTTGTCATGGCAAAGGACTTCTGTTGAAAATGGGCTTTTCTAGACTTGTTTTTTCCTGTGTTTTAATCTTATGAAAAATTAAAGGTATCTACAGTTCCAAAATTAAATATATGTAGAGAGATTCAAGGAAGAAGGAGAGACAGAACAGCAATTTAAGGGGAAAATTTTAAGGAGCCTGTATAAGACAAATATATTCTTGTTTTTATGTAAACCAAAAAGTTAAGTTAAAACATTCCCAAGTAATTTTTACGTTCTAACATATCAGTTGTAGTTGCTTTAGATGTTTCAATTCCTACAGATTTTGTCAAAACAAATAAGTTTCTTTAATATTGGATAAGATTAATAATATTATTTGGAGGCAATTGGGCTTTGTGGCTTAAGCCTTGACTCAGTTTGGTAAGTCTTGTGTCCACACACGAAAATAAAAATACTATTAAGAAAGAAATAAAGCAGTGCTTTATGTACATATTTTTTAGTTATGTAAAAACAATTGCTGGATCTACTTTTCTTATAATAAAGGTGTTGTAATATATATAGATCGTTTTAATGAAATCTCATCTTGAAAAAAAAGAGGGATATGTAAAAAATAAAAAATATATTTAATTTTTGAATTTTAATATTAAAATAAATAAATGTTTATTTTTTATTTTTAAAATATAAATATTTGATTGAGTAAAAAATTTAAATTACCAAATAAAGACTACAAGAGAGGTATTGAAACAAGTCTGACAAGTGAAAAAAATAACAATTCAAAGAATTTTTGCAAATTTAAAACTGTTGTATGGAAAGTATTACCCTTTCACCAGACCATCCTGATTAGGAATTATTCATATTGGTTTAACAAGACTCATGACAAATATAGATATAATTTAACCCACACATGACTCGTCAGAATACTTATTTGGATTTTCAGTAGGTCAACAACAAATATGATAATACAAACAAATGAAATATTACATTTCTATCACTGTTTTAGTATATCAACAAATTTTAATAGGTATGTATAAAATTTTTATACCAAAAATAAGTCACATAAAAAATTAAATCATCAAACTGCAAGAGGTCAGAAAAGTTACAAAATCATATGCACTGCTAAAACTAAAGTAAAAGCTCTTGAAACTATCTTTCAGATTGACATTTTTGACATTAGAGTTAGCCTTCTAGTGCGTCTGCAATCAGCCTCGAAATTTCTGCCCTGAGTTTTGCTTGTTTGACCAATGGTAAAGACTCAAGGTCTTTGCACAAGGTCTCACAAAAACCGGCATTGTGGGAATCCCTACCTTTGGTGTTCTTTCCCTCTAGGATTTTATTTAGCGTACTGTTGGCTGTTTCCATCAGCTTAATTGCATTTTCTCTGGGCAATTGATCAGTAGTTCCCTTTCTTTTAAAACCTGAATTATTGGTTGACCTTGTAGGTGTAGGTGTCCTAATAGGTGTCCTTGTAGGTGTAGGTGTAATAGGTGTCCTTGTAGGTGTAGGTGTCCTAATTATTGTAGATTCAATTGGGAAAACACTGTCAATCTGTCCTGTATGAAAATTTGGAGACAGACAAGTTGGTTGCACAGTAGCAGCTGTAGAAGTGCATGGTCCTTGAGCAAAGGTGGTGAAGTCAGTGTAAGTATTGCTGTCTTCAGCTATTAAATCTTTTTCCACTTCTATGTCAATCACATATTCTTCTTCTAAATTTCCAGAAGTCCTATAAAAGAAAGTTTATTGAAGAAAAGAAATGACCAATCAGTCAGATGGGTTTTCCAGACATAACTATTGACCACATCACTATCATGCATGAATTGGAAGAAATAGTAGGAGATTCTTGGACCATTTGAAGAAAAATGTTACTTTGAAAGGCATTTTTTTCTGTAAAATAATTATTCAAGTTGCAAATATAGGAAACGATGCATATCTTGGTGAAATTCAGGTTTAAAAACTACTTTTAAAATGGTATTTTCAAATTTTTTTGGCAAATTTAAAATTTTCAGCATAAATTTGGTTTTTCAGAAAATTTATGTCCTCATTTCCAAAAGAACAGGGCAAGGGGAGGGGGGTAACAAAATAAGTCTGTTGCTACGATTATTGTATTTTTTAATTACCTTAAATTGCAGCTAGGAGCAATTAGAGAATTTCTAATTTACTTCTATAATAATCCCCTCTTCAAACAGAAATTGTGGCTATATCAGTGCTAGTCTCTTACCACCTACTATCTGCTAAGGGTGGTTTTAGATTTAAATAAGTAGACATCTGTACATCAACTTTGTTTTGGAGAAGACAAACTTAGTCAAAGGGCTAGAAAATCATTCAAAATTCTAAGGGTTTCTAAGCTCATATCATAGAATTCATATCTCTTGCAATTTAGTTATTTGGATGATACAAAATGAGAGAACATAATAACAGCAATCTCAAATTAAACCAAAAATTATGGAATGTGAAAATTAATTTTCCAAATTTAGAAGCTTATTCAAAAGAGAAAAAGTTAAATGACTAAAGAAAAAAAGAGTAAATAACAATAATAAAACAAACTCTAAGTGATTAATTTCAATAAAACAGTAGTATTACCAACAATGGGACTAGGGCAGTACTGCTGTTTGACCCATCTTACAAGATATAGGCCTGTCAGTTATATCCTTTCACATGTTTTAATTTCTGCCAATGATTGTTGTCCATACCACTTGACTTTTGTCAGTCTTTTCAGAATTTCAAACCTATTGCTAGAGTTCTCATTTAAGATAATATATTAATTACAGTCGGGGCTTGTGGTACTTGATTAAAAATTGCAGTGCTTTAAAATGTGGCCATTTTATGTAGATGTCGTCTCCTCCTCCATCACCACTCCTTTTTTCTTTTCTGTCTGATAGTTTCTTAAAAAACTCTCTCCTCAGGTAACCCCACGTTTCTCTACACCATCCCACTGCAAATGAAATAATTCAAGATGACAACTAATGTGAAAAAAAAAGATGTTCAAGAGACCATTAGATTACAACAGTGTTAGGCTCATATCAAGGCACAAGACAAAAATTAGGGTCCATTATGAATAGAAAAAATTAGAGAGACAAATAAATAATAAATTTGTTTATAAAGAAGATCTCTATGATGTAATTTTTTAACAAGTTAAAAAAAAATTGCAGCCTATTTAAAGCAGGTCAACAGCAAATGAAAACCCATCCTTAAAGAAGTTTAAACAGACGTTGTTCCCATATTTTAGTGGCATAGCCAATGCAAGACAATACAATTTCAAAACATTTTTTTTATAAACAAAGCATGGAAAAATATTAACAATTAAAAACATAATGTGACCTTGGATAAACAACATAAACACATTACTGTGATGTATTTTTTTTATATTGAACATCATTTCATTTATTAGTGCTCCAATTTTATCCACTAATGGTAACACTGCCTCCTCTAAATGAAGCACTTTTAGCAGTTATTGAGCCTGACTATATCATATCAAGACTTCACCTCTACCTTTTAAAAACCACTATAATACAATTGTTCTAGTCTGGCAACTCTTCTCTTCTTCATTTTTCTACACCAAACACTAATCGAATGGCAGGAAACAAAGAGTTATGCTACAGTAAAATATTTTAAGAATATACTTTGCTGCATTGGGGGGGGGGTATATTACACTACTACGAATGAGATAAGTAATTTATTTCTGGTTGTTTTAATGTAGTATTCACAATTATGAAAGTTTTTTTTCTAAAGAGTCCCAGTGTTACACTGTTGTCTCATTTAATAGCAAATTGTTGATTAGAAAAAAGTAGCAATACAAAATTATGCAAACCAACAGAACAGCAAAAGTTTTGTATATAGACCACAGCTATATCTGGCAAATTAGAGGAGGAGGAAAAACAATTTTTGCAGTAACAACCATTATATTTGCAAATGATGTTGAATGGCACAACTCTTCTGTAAAACTGTAGATAAGGGGCCTGTTGTCTATCTTGGAAAGTGGTTGAGGAAGGTGGGTAAAACTACCAAGTATAAATGCAAGGCCTTTTGGATATTTCCTAGCGAGTTATTTAGACGTCCATGTCCCCCTGTAAAGGGCACTAACCTTTGATGATTCTTTATAAATTTATTGGTATAAAAGTGAAGATTGGGAGATAGATGAACTTCTCAAATAACTCACAAGAAAAACGTTTTGAGCACAGTACGTTTGCCTAGTCCTGATTTTTATTGTTTTATAAAGATAAAATCCATTTTGAACAAGAGGGAAAGAGCCTTGAAATGACTTTAATTTTAGGCTAAAAAATAGAAACTGCACTTTCAAAACAAAAGCCACTAAAAAAAACAGAAAAACCAATAGAAGATAACACTTTTTTTTCAAAATTTAGAAATATGTCCTATAGGACCTGTCATTGTACTATCTTCTAAGCCCAAGAAACAAGGGAAAGGGAGAGTTGTCAGATTGGTATAACTTTCCCATAAATAGAGCTCTGTATTCATTACTGAATTTATCATTTACCTAGCTCAGCTACTTAAAAAGTTAGCAAGAATCTCCTCAACTAGAACTATACCCCAGACTAAGGTATGAAGCAGTTTGACAGCTTATCACAGCTTCAATAATTAAATTACTGTTAAATCTCTGGTCAGGTGACCTAGAAATTGGATTATTTCATCATTGAATTTGTCTAAGTTCTTCTAATAAATCTGATTAACTTGAATATCTGGTAAATTTCTAGGTGGCACTATAATTTAGCTAGGATGAAAGTGAAAATGTCATTTGATGCCTTTTTTATGCTCTTTCATAATACTATAGCTGCTTCTGTTGCAAATTCCATCTTGAGCCCTTAAAGTAGCCCAAAAGGTATATCATTTTTGTAACCCCACAAAGAAGTTATCAACACTAGTTAAGTTATTGAAAAGTGGTTAAAAACTTGTTACTATTTTATAAATAAGTTGTTCAAGAGTAATATACTTATTCATAAAAATTTAAATCTCATTTATTAGGCAACTCAAATATAAAACGTTTTCCTACTGTTTCAAGTTTTTCAAATGAATCCATAAAAATAGTGCTGAATTTTGCAATTTTAAACTTTCCCATCAACAATTCAGGGTATATGTTTGCACATTAGGGGGGTAAAGTTCAAGGTAAATGTGCAGTGGGCCATATAATTTAGCTAGGATGAAAGTGAAAACATCATTTGATGCTTTTTCTATGCTCTTTCATAATTCATATGAAATACCTTTAGGGCCCCTTTAAGGGATCAAGATGCAATTTGCAACAGAAGCAATTATTGTATTATGAAAGAGCATAAAAAAAGGATCAAATCATGTCTTCACTTTTATCCTAGCTAAATTACAGTATCACCTAGAAATTTACTGAATATCTTATCAAAAGGCCTATACATTTTGGAATTTTCCATATACAGCAACAGTCAAAAGTTGAGATTTATCTTGGACATACATTTAAAGTTCGAGCTTAAATTTGAAAAATGTTGCCAAACCTTGGACATTTAATCTTAAACTGAGAGCAAAGTAATGTAGATCAGAGACACATTCAATCTTGGATATATTTAATCAAAGATAACTGTCTTGTAAAGCTGAATATTTGTACTTAATAAATAAGTAAGGCTGTAGGTTTAACTTTTGCCATAATTTTAATTTTGAACAAAAACATTTTCTGACAATGTGGTCAGCCAATCCCAACTTGCCTAGGCCTAGTCCTAACTGTCTAAACTTATGAAAGCTAGACTTTATCTAAAATATACACCTGAGTTTGTGCACCACCCAAGTAGGCTACTTTGGGTTACCTAGGCCTACTTGTTAGGGCCCTAGGCCCTGACTATAGCCTACTTGTTAATATTGTCTAGCTTTTAGTATAAAAATGAGAATTTCATGGCTTCTATTTACATGAAATCTTATTTACTTTAATTTTTAAAGAAAGATATATTAAATAAGCCTAGGTCAGGGCTAGGCCTATCATGCAACTTGGGCTAGGCTATTGATATTCTTAAATTATTTTTACTTTCAATAGACTGAACTGGAAAAAAAAAACTCAAATCCAACTTCATCAGGCAGAAAATTGTGATGACTGATAAGTCTGTGCTTCCAGCAGGAATATAACCATTTGCTTATAGCCTAGAATGTTGAGCAAACCTACCTGGTTCATTGAGAAAAAGCGATAGTTCCTCCCATATCTGCTGCTTTTTCTTATGTTTATATACTCTTTGTGACTGGTGTCAAATAAATACGGGTAACCTTCAACCATTGCTGTATGATTATGAGTCTTTGCATGTTTTATTCTTGACATTATTTTAACTTTTAAATATTTCGCCTTGAAATTCCCATTATATCCATCTGTTTACAAGGGAAAAAGTTGAAAAAAATCCAACCCAAAGACATGACAGGAAAACGGTCAATCCTGTAAGGAATTCCTTTGAGGATTGATGGGAATCCCATCCGTGTGAACTAACCATTAACTTCTTTCCGACAACCATAAAGTCAATAAAGTTATAAGAGGAAAACGGTTTATTAAATTTACGGACAGCCTTATTAACTTTATTGACGCCGTGGGAGCCCCGCTTAAGAGATCCTAATCCGACGACGACAACAACTTAATTGCCCTAGAAGTCAAGAGAAGAGGGGTTGAAATTCTTTAAAAAAAAAGGCATTGAGTGGTATATTCACTGTTTTATAATAATATATATATATATATATATATATATATATATATATATATATATATATATATATATATATATATATATATATATATATATATATATATATATATATATATATATATATATAATTAGCGTAATTATTTTTCATAATTATCATAATTAATTGGATCATTCTAACTTAGCAATTAACAAAGAAATAAAAAAAAAATGCACCTGAAAAAATCAGTAGGCTACTTTCATCAGCCTTGTGCAAAAATTTAACTGCAGCCTCAAACAACCTGATTTTGCAACCTTGGAAAAATGAACCTGCTGAGATTTTGATAATAATGTATTGAATATCTTTAAATTTGAATTTTGGTAAAAGCCAGTCTCCATTTGGCAGATTATGAAAATCTGTACTGCCAATCTGCAAATTTTATTTCAATGGAGACTTCTTTTCTGGAGACTACCGAAATTCTTTTAACACTACTAATCATTTGAAGAAAATCTGGTAATGGTGCATACTAGAGACCCCTGCAGTCAAAGGTGCAGAGGTACTGTTCAATTTAACCAGGACTTGCAGTAAGAAATTAATTGTTTATATCCTGCTTCTACTGGTCAGCCCTCTGCACCTTTAGAGCCCTGTTAGAGCCCAATAGACAGAATAATATATAGTAAGAAATAAGATGTTTTATCAGGAGTCCCTTTTATGCACCTTTACTGAAAACTTGGTTAGCCTCCCTACCTCTGCTTCTTGATCATTGAACTGTCATCAATAGCGCTCACTAATGACACAAAAAATTGTAAAAAAGTTTGGGATACCAGGTGATCTTTCACCTTTTACTAGTAATTTCAAACATTCTGTTCTTTCCATAAGATCATGACTTTCTTGTCAATAAAGAATATTTTCATTTACAAGATGATTAGTTTAAGGTGATTGAAAGCCAGTTGATACTCATTGATATCCCTCTGCCTGCTGTACTATATACCTGTAAAGTTGCCAAATAAAACTAGGTTATATTACTTTGCTTAAAAAATTAACTTCAAAAAAGACAGAATGGAACAGCTACTGTATGTAAAAAGCTACCAAAAATTTCAGTCTCTTTTGTTCCTTAGAGTTTTTTTTATAGATGTTCCTACAGCACCAAGGGGATAAAGGCCTGTTCTGTTGTATATAGCTATATTTATAAGGAGACAGCCTTGCTTGTTTATCCTGGCTGCCTGCCAAGTGAAAGGCTGAGATACTATGCAATGTTGACATAGCATAGTTTATTTGTCATTGGAAATAAACTTAGCTTAATTTAACAGGGTGGCCCATAATCATAAGTCACCATAAATAGAAAAACGGTTATGTTTGTATCGGAAATAATTCATAACATGATCTGCACTATTACCATTATGTTGGAAACACATTTCAATATGTTTCTCTCACTCTTGATGAACATAAATGAGCAAACCAATGATCTGCTGCAAAAACATAAGCATGTGTTCTATTTATAAAGGCCTGTTCTGTTGTATATAGCTATATTTATAAGGAGACAGCCTTGCTTGTTTATCCTGGCTGCCTGCCAAGTGAAAGGCTGAGATACTATGCAATGTTGACATAGCATAGTTTATTTGTCATTGGAAATAAACTTAGCTTAATTTAACAGGGTGGCCCATAATCATAAGTCACCATAAATAGAAAAACGGTTATGTTTGTATCGGAAATAATTCATAACATGATCTGCACTATTACCCTTATGTTGGAAACACATTTCAATATGTTTCTCTCACTCTTGATGAACATAAATGAGCAAACCAATGATCTGCTGCAAAAACATAAGCATATGTTCTATTTATGGAGACTTTTTTCATTCCTACTCAAATTTTACTCAAAGGACAGTAAAAGGAGTATGATTTGCTATGGAGCAAGGGGGATTGCTGTTCTAGGATATGTAAAACTACCACTACAACCCGGATTAAGGAGTTATGGGTTTTTATATTTCTTAACATTGGACGTGATCGTCTCTTATAAGGTTGGTAGCTACCGCTGCAACCCGGTCTAGTATGATCATTAAGGAAAATACATCATCTATATAATGATTCCTTATAACACTTCAGTTACTATGGAATAAAGTTCGTTCTTTAATGTAATATTCAACAACTCTCTACGATGTTCCAGAGCCAAGCTATCTGTGGAAAAGAAGAAAAAAAAAAAAATATGCCGTTTGTGGAGAATAACGTGGTTAAAGTCAATTTTCTTGATTTTCAAGCCAATATATTTCCCTTGCTTTTCAAGCCAAATAACAGAAAGTTTTCTATACAGGGGTTTTAGACAAAGCGGTTCTAATGGTGTACTTTTTGTTTTGATCTGACTCTTTTTTTAGGAGTTAGGGGTTTTTTATTTCTTAACATTGGACGTGATTGTCTCTTACTAGGTTGCTAGCTACCGCTGCAACCCGGATTACTATAAAACATGGTTGTTCTAATGGTGTACTCTACTATAATTAAGTGGCATATAAAATTTAGTATAGGCAAGAAGTCGTTCTTTATTTGATCGTCTCTTACTAGGTTGCTAGCTACCGCTGCAACCTGGATAATTATTATCATATCTTATATGTAATTTTTGTGTTATAAGTCTTCGATAGTCCAATGGTGCTCACATTTGACATTTTTTTTATTACATGACCGATACACCGGGCGACTTGTAAAAGGTTTTTCACAGTCCTCGTAAGCATGGTTACCCATGCACCATGAGCACGCAACATCACCCCTACAGACAGAACGTTTATATCTATAGAGGCAAAACTTCGTACATCGAATAATGGTGATGTGGTCCTCGCAATCAACCATTAAAAAGCCAAACTTAAGTCCACGATTTGAAATGATTTTCGTCCGTAATACTGGACTGACTTCAATAATCACGTTTTTTCTGGTTCCTCTTTCCACAACACTAATAACCTTGAAGGTTTCTCCTTTCGCTACGAGGTCTTTAACTGAGGGGTTCGAGTCCATCACACAACTCATGCATTCTTCGCGTGTTACGTAACTTGGTACTTCTTTCGCTACCATTCGTAGGAGACGCTTCGTGACTGGTTTTGGTTTGAACTGCAACTGTTCGGATTTTTCTGTTAAAACCATGAGGGCTTCATCTAAGTCATTTTTACTCTGCATTTCAAGAATATATTTACCTCCTCGTCCCGGTACAATTTTCTTTGCTGCGAACTTTATGTTATCCCCTTTTAGCACTTGGGATATCTCTTTGGTAACATGTTCAGTATTTTGGTTTCTCTGAGATCTGTTCCTTCCATCTTGGTTCTTTAGGGTAGTGTTCATTGGTTCGAGGACTAGGCAATGCGACTCGGGTCCTTTTGCTACGCTGGCATACGACCGGGCATGATTCTGAATGATGGGTGAACTTTGACGAATTTCTTGCAACTCGGTCTGTAGTTCGACAATTTTTTGCAGGTGTTTATTCTTGTTACGGAGAAGCTCCGAATTTTCTTCTATTACAGTCTGGTGTAGAGCCAGGATCCGGTCGCATATTTCTCTAACATTATCTTTACCACCAGGGACTTTTTTAACGTTTCCGAAGACCTCTTTCAGCAGTCTCAATAATGCAACGACGCTTTTTTGTTGATCGACGGGGAATAAACTTTCGTTTTCATTTTGCGCCTCCGGTATCATTGCTCGAAGCCATAGTCACTGTCACTCGTGAAAGCGAAAGTCAACCCGGTTAACGAAACTATGGTCTTGACTTGAAACTAATTTTCAATGGATTGTTTTTATAATTTTCTGGTGATTAATACACTGAATTCATTTGAATAATGTGTTGGATTTTGTGCCATTCTTGCTACCCTTTATTGTCTACAATGTAGTATAACTTTTATCACTGTTCACTGAAAGCTAAGCGATATATCCATTTTTTCCGATTCTTTCTGTAATAGAGGTCTTCACACCTTGAAAGCTAAACTAAGACTCCTGCAACCCGGATTATAATCA